>NC_068993.1:2071298-2078432 GCF_001194135.2 Octopus bimaculoides
CTCTTCCGATCTTATAGTTAGATAGATAGATATGTGTGTGTGTGAGACACTCACACATACATATACACACATATATATATGCATAAAATACAGTCTGATTTTGGATAGCTTTCATATGTTTCCATTATATTTCGTTTCACAAATGAATTAGAAATTTAAAATATGTATGCTCAATGTTATTTGCTTAATATTTAGCTCGCGTTGCTTTGTACAATGGAATAATGTATTATAATTCGTGGTAGAAATTTAAAAACAATACCGGTTGGTGTCTGTCTAATTTCAATACATCAGACACCTTACATCTTGCTGTTTCTGTTTTCATATATTGCATTTAGAGTTCCTAGTAATACAAACTTCACATGGCTGTTTCATAAAAGCATTCTTCTATTTGGGAATAAGTCGATTACTTATTTATCCTTGTACGAAGCTCGGTATTTTGCTAAAACACGTACTTATTCAATTGAGTATTCGCTATCATGCATTTATATTATGCTTAACAAGTTGTTTAATGTATCAATGTGTATGAATCTAACATTGGTGTAAACATCGTTACATATGCAAATCGAATTTTCCTGTTTATTGAAAACCTTGTTAGTAGTGACTATCTCTCTGTGGATAGAGAAAGACAAGCACATAACATCTGGAAATTTGTACCATTACAACCGCTGCCTGTCACACACTTCTATGAAACCTTAAAATTACGATCCCTTAATGAAATATTCTCTGTTGTACATTTACAATCCTCACTCACATTCTTGGTTCAATGTTTTCACGTCCGATTTGACATTTGATGTGCTGCTTTCTGATCTACACTCCAATAACTCTAGTGCGCTGTAAGATTTGGCTATGTGTCTCTCACTGTTTCTTCAGTACATTAGCGATCTCCATAGTGTATCCAACGGAGATAATAAATGATGTCGGAATTAGATGTAAAATAAGTTATGTGCTGGCTGGAAACCTGTCCTAAAAGCTAGTAACAAAGCAGAATCCGTCAAAGAAAATCATAATTCAGCTGCTGATATTGAATCTAAACCAATGACGACGGCGATGTCATTGACGGTGGTGTTGGTAGTAATGCTGCTGCTGCTGCCGCGGATGATGATGATGATGATGATGATGATGATGATGATGATCACGACGGTGATATACATTGTGAAGAAATGAATAAATATGAAGATGAGGATGCCACTCATATTAATAGCGATGTTGCTAGTTTCAGACCTGCCTGTGTCGATGACGATGGCGTTGATGTAAATACACCAAAAAGCTGCTTGAAATTAAATACTTTATATAACATCGAAATAATTCAGTCGGGGACATTTTTTAACCATATTAAGAGCTAAATTCCTCATAGAATTTCCATCTGATTACAGTGTGACAGTTTGCGACAATTAATTTATATCAACTTTAATTATCTTGAAACTTTTCCTAAATTTTCTTTCCTTACCTTAATGTTACTTCTGTATGGCTTGTTGTTCGTTTTGTTTATATTTCTGTAGATTTATTCTTCCTTTTATAAACTGTTTCTTTGATATTATCAACGGATAACAAGATATTTCAGTTGAGAAGAAAACAAAACTGTTGACTGAGAATTGATAATTATTTGCCAATGTTTGTCAAATATTTGTGATGTAGGGTTAAAAACAATTCTATATGAATGACAGCAATACTCGAGGTATAGTTTTTCTGTTTCCCAGAGTACACTTCTCTTCCGGATCATCTTTGTGAAATAAGATGTAATATATATGCAATAAATAAAGATTACTTTTGGAAATAAATTTAGTTTCTTTCTTTGCGTAAATAAAATTATTTTTTGTTTACTTCAGTTTTGGAATTTATATACCATGTATGTTATGAATGTATATATAGTTTGTTTCCTTTTCCAAAGATCTTGGCAAAAGAGTTTTACAAAAATATGTTTTACACATTTTATTTAACTGCCCATCCTTTACATGTGTATATCAATGGCGTCGGTTTGCAGTCAGCGCTTAGTTTATGGGGGGAAATTTGTCCGAATGTATTTAAACATCTTACTTAAAATGTGGGAGCTTAGGGAAGGAAACAAAAAGAGAGACACAGACAATGTTAAGAAAAC
The DNA here is from genome assembly GCF_001194135.2 of Octopus bimaculoides. NCBI lineage: Eukaryota > Metazoa > Mollusca > Cephalopoda > Octopoda > Octopodidae > Octopus > Octopus bimaculoides. Next base: position 2,073,394 of record NC_068993.1, read on the forward strand.
TAACTCTGGTGCCTAATTTATAGACGCGAGAATGTGAAAACAAACCCAGAAAATAATTAAAATCATAATAAACACTGACTTAAAAAGCAACACCAACCCCAAATATGGTTTCGTTTTAATTTAAAGACAATGTTTAATCAGCGATCAGTGAAACATATTTATTGATACGTAGAGTTAAACTTTGAAATCATTTCTAATAACACAATAAGTCATAGGTTTGCTACAAATATTTCCAGCCCAAAATACTGCGACAAATATTTGTGGAAAATGTTTGTAATTTCTACAGTATGACAGCAGTGGTTCCGAACCATTTCAATATCCGGGCCAAATCGAAAGCATGATTTTTTTAGTGGGTTGCACCAATAAAAGAACTAAATTATAATATTTACAGCGGGAAGACTGTCGTGGGCCGTCGGAAAGATACTTGAGTGCCACGTGCGTCCTTGGGGTCCACTGTTGAGAACCTTTCGTTTGGTATATACTGTGGATTCTGGTTCCAGTGGGGAAAGAATATTTGGCGTGTCATACAATGCAGTGATTTTGTCAGAAATTCTACTAATTACAGACGTCATTTGTTAAACTGGGTTTTGCATGATTGTATTAATTATATTAATTAAGGTAAAGATACACGATTGCAAGAAACTAACACTGGGGAAAAAAACTGGAAAAGTAGAGTAGTTTTTACTACAGAGTAGACACATTCTCATTATATGAAAAATAAACGGTGCAAGGAATCTACCATATTTGGAAGTTTGGTAAATGGCAAGAACAAGAAGCATATATATTCATACAGAAAATATAAAAGAAGTATCTATATATTATTAAATATAGTAGGTTATATAATGTCAGTGCTGGTTGCTCGACGAAACCGGTTTTTACGTAAAGTTCTTTGCTAATCACTATCATAATAGCTTTTCTACTCAGCGTTGTGACGAGAAAACATAGCAATATATGTAGTGCATTAAGTTACCATTTTCAGCCGAAAAGAAAAAAAACAAACTTTATGTGCTTCAGAGAAACTTAAATTCTAAGCGGAGTGGAACATTTAAATTGCACAAGTTTTCAAGTATACTTTCGTGTGAAAGTATCTTAGTTATTATAAAAATATTCTATCTCGATGTAATTGATAGCTGAGCAACATGGAATTTTACTTTCACAAAAGACCAATATATTTTGGATTACTATGTCTTACATAAGTTTTCTTTTGACCTATAACAGACATACCGAACTGAAATATATCAATTCTTTGCTATGTAGAATATTGACTTAAGATAACCAAATGAGATAAAGAATTTGAAAATGTAGCGATGTTAGGAAGAAACTTATGAATTTGTAAAAAAGACGAATTGTGATAGGAGCAATCTGAGTTCCATTCATGAACACAACAAAACAGTTACTCAGATGAAATAATCACTTTAGCTTATTTCAAAAGAAGATATATTTCTATTTCGAGGTAATTCAATTTGTTACATCGCTGTACAGATTTTGTATCTCCTGACAAAATTTTTGATAAGTTTCAGCAATACTTTATTAAAGATTTCCGACAATAAATGAAAGAAAAGGAACAGAACATTACAAAGAAATGAGTTCTGAATTCTACCGTTTCAGTTGCTTTCTTCTTATCAATTCTGCCATTGTGTACATGCACATTCGTATATTTATAGGTATACATTTACGCACATACATACACATTTAGCTATCTACAATTTACATTTTCAAACAAATTCAGGGACAGAAATACGCATATAGTTATACTAAAAGATGTCTTTTTCTCCTCATGGCACACTTTTGACACCCCTGTAAACAGCGTAGTGTCATGTCGAAAATATAATTTTTGTTTTTGTATACAAGAGAAAGCAATTTATGTAAAAATGAGGCTTCTTTAATGTTTAATATGTAAAATGCATTTTTACAGGGCAACATACTTTATCACTTGTCGATAACCACACTTTAAAATGAATCCCTCAAATCTAGTGGATTTTTCCAAATCGTCAAATCTTATTTATTAGTTTTATTGCTAACATTTCAGCTTTTGAAAATACTTTCCTATCTCCTGTTATCGGTACTAACAATAACATATACCAATGGTTGCATGCAAATTAGGTTTGTCAGTGGAGAAAATTAACCAAGAAGTTACTAAGCATCATAATGAAATATTTCCATCTTTATTCACTCTTTCAGCTGCTGGTCCTGCTCTTTTGGTCCATGTCAGCTGAGTTTATAAGACTCATCTGTGGAGGACGATGGTGTGTGGATAACCCCTAATACACATGTAAAGTATCTTCGTGAATATTGCTGGTTAAAATCTTAAGTCCTTATAACAATAAGAGAGAGAGAGAGAGAGAGAGAGAGAGAGAGAGAGAGAGAGAGTGGTCAAGGCGAGAAAGCAATTGAACCATAAGATTTTTCCTTTATAGTTCACCTGAGTCACTCCAACACTGTACAAACATTGCATACATGCATACGTACATACATACGTACGTACATACATACATACATACATACATACACACACACACACACACACATATATATATATATATATATATACATACATATACAGCTTAAATTTCGATTGCTTTATCCTGAGCAACGCACACGCCATCGAAAGTGGCTATATAAGAAATCTAAATGGATCTATATTGAGGTATTCAGGTACATAAACACAGTTAGGGTTGATACATACATTTATATGGACTAATACACAGCAAAACAGAAAGGAAAAGTCATATATATATATATTATAATGCATACACACACACACACGTATACTTATAGATGTATGTATATAAATATGTGGGTGTGTGTGTGTTGATGCGTGCGTGTGTATGCAGTGAGATAAAAGAAAATACAGTATATGTGCAGGTGTTTACAAAGAGCAAAATAAGGTGCTAGGAATTATGGTGACATGAATAGGAGAGCTAAAAACAATTTAGAAAGATAGAGGAATGGAAACATATTATTGAAATAATGGAAAAGATATCAAGATGGAAATGGTAAAAGATTTAGAAGAAAGTCTTTAGTGTTTGTGTGTACAGTTGTGCACAAACTTCCATATTGCTGGAGCAGTTGCTAAGCAGTGGCTCTGAGATGACAGGAAAAAAATGGTGTTGATTTATATGACAAAGTTGTATTCACACTAGCTGTATATTTGACGGTCTTTTCTCAGTAGAATGATTGTATGTGTGTGTTTCACTGTGCGCGTGTGAATGAGTATATGTGCGTGTGTGCATGTGTTTGTGGATGTGAAGCAACACTTCATACGTATATCTGAAATGATTTAGATTTAAGCACAGACATACTTAGATAAAGCCATGTATATAATTATTACATGAATATATGTAAACACTATTTCTTTCTGTCTCTTTCATCCTACCGCTCTCGCTCGCACAAAGATAGATACATATATTTACTCATATTTATACGTATATTCATGTTCATTTATTATTTAAACACACACACACACTCATAGGTATTATATGTACACATCGCAAGCGTGTATATGTATACGAGTGTGTTTCTCAGTGAATACAGTGATGTAGTGTAGCTTTACAAATCCTGATAATAAATATAAAACACACGTTTTATCCTTGTCTAACTTTGCAATAATCTTGGTGAATCCTGTCGGCGTTCCTGTGGATATTTGTAACGTGTTCTCGCGCCCTGCAATTCATCTCGTGTAGATTATACCTGATGATATAAAGCAGGATCCACCATCGCTGATGGTACATTAAAGCATCAGTGTACCCGCACCAGGGCAGTGTGAATCAGCACCAATTTCCATCCTGTTCCTATCTACAAGAACGGTGAAATAACCCGGCGTGAGAACAACTACATACGAGAAATCTTATTGTCAAATTGCGTTCCCGCCGTGACCATCATTGTGTCTGTGCATAAGATTGTATTTTACAATAAGATTCTTTATCCTTTCTGACGAAAGACTTAAATTTGAGGAATATTTTGTTAGTATTTCAAGCAAAGAGATTGACCACATAAATGATCGTTCTAGCAGTGAGATTTGCCGACGTTGTTTAATCATAAGTCTGTCCTGATCGCGTAAAAATTTAATTAAAGTTTCCAGCCATGCCGAACGCCTCTTATTTGCAGGCAATTTATAAGTATTTTATTCTTTGTATATCTGAAAGCTGTAAGGTAGAACTTTCGTGGGATACAGGTATCTGTAATAGATGCCGGGATCACGTGGATGTTTGTCGATTACTTTTAATCTGTAATTTGCGTCGCTGTATTCCATTGAGTAGTAAATTGATGATAGACGTGAGAAGCTGAAATATAGAGATTGATATGACATTATGACGAGATGAACACCGGAGTTCAGACAGACATATTCATCGAACACCAATCAGTGTTAGAGTTTTACGCTAGTTAAAAGTAAGATGGTGACGAAGAGAATATATACCGACTACTTATTAATCGATGGATATGTTTATATTTAGATACATACAGATATAGATAGATTTATAAATGGTTTGATATCGATATAGATATTTTCATACCTATATCTATTTCCTCTGTCAATCTCCAGTCTCTCTCAATATACATGTACTTATCTTTGTTTTCTTCGTATACACACGCACGTACACACACACACACACACACACACACACACACACACACACACACACGCTATTATATATATATATATATAAGTAAATATATTGGTTCATAGATTCGTAGATAAATAACTTATATAGAGCGATAGACAGATCAAAAGATCGATGGAAAGCAAGAGAAATGCAAATGAATGAACAGACATGGCAACGGGCATAAAGATACGATGGTGGATAGATAAAAAAGATAGTTACACTGAGATAAACAAATTGATGATGAGATAACTAGATATATACAAAGATATTTAGATATATAGGTAGATAGAGAAAGCATAAATATATAGATAAAGGGGGACATATGTAAATATGTATGTATATCTATCTATCTATCTATCTATCTATCTATCTATCTATCTATCTATCTATCTATCTATCTATCTATCTATCTTTCTATCTATCTATCCATATATA
>NC_068993.1:2078505-2080818 GCF_001194135.2 Octopus bimaculoides
TATATATACGTATATGCACACATATATAAGAACATACGCATATAATATATATATATATGTGTGTGTGACAGACAGCTGAATAGGCGGGTATATAAATAGATATTTAAGTGAGTAGATTGTTATGTAGATAAATAGATAGATAGATAGATAGATAGATAGATAGATATATAGATAGATAGATAGATAGATAGGCAGATAGATAGATTAATTGAGAGATTCAGATTGATAGATTAGGAACAAGTTATTTTGTATATGTAGGTAGGCATGGAGGTAGATTGATTGATTGCTGAATGTACGCATTTATAAGCTCAGGAAATGCCCATATGGAGCTAAACGAAAATGTCGGTGAACAGTAGACACACACACACACATACACACACACGCTTATATATACATGCATACATGTACATACATACATGTACATACATACATGTACATACATACATGTACATACATACATAGATGTATATATATATATTCTCGCGAACATGCGCGAACGCACTCACACACACAAACATATATGTATATAAATGTAAGTATACGAAGATAGAATTATGTGTTAATGGGCAGACAGATAAATAGATATAGATAAATATGATAAACCGATGGATATATAGAGTTAATATACATTTACGGTAAATTAGATATGAGTGATGGATAAATATAATGGATCAATAGGCATGATTTGATAAATATATAAATATAAGTGATAGGTAGATGGCGAAATAGATACATAGAGACTTGACGAGATAGCATTGCGATATAATTCAGTGGATAACTATGCAGAAATAATGCAGATATATGGGTAAATAAATAAAAATATAGTGGCATATCGGTTTGAATATTTAGCTTTATGAGAAACAGTAAGGATGAAGAAAGAGAAAATTTTTCGTGTACAAGAGAGACACCACAAACACCGTGAATTGCATAAAGTAACTATACATAAAAATTAGATGAAATCCATCATGTTAATATGCATGAGAAGAACCTGAGATAGATATCGGCAAAGGAGCAAGTGATAAGACACATAAACCTTGCCAATCATTGTAAAATCTGGAATTATTCTCTTTGAGTTTCTGGCACCAGATTCTGAAAGAAACTTTCCATCAATACTGCTTTACTTACTATCAAGAAGGTATTTTTAATGCAGTATTTCAGTTTTTTTATCATTTCACAGAAAATTGATTATTATTATTTTTTCTTTTTTTGATTCTACAGTCGAGGTTTTTTTTATTTCTTTATCTATTTTTAAGCTAGGAAGATTGCTTAGAGATAATCTGAGAAAATAATTCACGTTTGAAGACATCAGTATTCAACCAAACCCTTTCACTGTTCTCGCTTTACAAGTAATAAATCATTGGTGAACATCGGGCATGTCTTGCAATGGATATCAAATATAGGTGGGGATTATGGCGAAAGCTGTTTTGAAGTGCTGTATTTAAGAAATCTAAACTCATTTCCATTTATTTATATTGGTGATTCCAACAATTGTTTGTTCATTTTCGTCCGCCAATCTCTTCTCAAAATCATATAAATTTTCGACATACTTTTTGAGATTCCAGTTTTCCATTCGATATTTTATATCTAAAATCCACTACACACACACACACAGAAACACACACACACAGAAACACACACACACACAAATGTATATACATACACACACATATATAATATAAAAATATGATTGAAACGTGTTTGCGTCAACATGTACCTCCTTGCAACAATGTAAACTTTCATTGAACCAGGATATCCTTGACCTCAGAGAAGCAGCATAAATTCTAGAACAGAGAAAACGGCGTTGATTATGAAAAGAACCTCTCATACGGAGTTGTGGTGCATACAAACACTCGGGCTTGTATCACTAGCGGGAAATAATCCTCCGTTACCGTTGCTGCGGCTGCCAGGTCACGTGATTTCGGCCTTCATTTGCCTTAACAATTATGCCACTTTCTCCGGTATCTGAATGCATCTTCGGTTAATTAATGACGTTCGTTTCCTAATTAACTGCTTCGTACTTTCAAGATGACATTAGGATTTGGACATTCTTTTAGAATCACTTCTTTCTTTAGGACGAATAATATAAGATTTTAGAAACGCGATCAGGGAGGAGAAGAAATTTGGGATTGCTCACGAGAGAAGATCCATGTTAGCATATATAAATACATAAACCACATGCAAAAAAAAAAAGAAATGTGCATATATTATATTTCATCAAACATCCTTATATCTACATGTGTACATAAACACACCTGTACAGTATATATATATATATATATATATATATATATATATATATATATATATATATAT
>NC_068993.1:2080884-2081142 GCF_001194135.2 Octopus bimaculoides
TATATATATATATATATATATATATATATATATATCCGTGTTTGTGTGTGTGTGTGTGTATGTATATTTGTATTTTTGTGCGTGTGTGTCCTAATGTGTATATGCGTGTTTATAGAACGATCGTCAATAAATATTTCAATACCTAAAAAAAAAGCTATCCTTTATATTCGATGTATGCAAAATAAGTAAGCTTGTTATCTATTCTACAGCTAAATCTCCTGTCATCTACAAACATATTCATGAATACATCTGGTGTAT
>NC_068993.1:2081436-2082278 GCF_001194135.2 Octopus bimaculoides
ATATATATATATATATATATACATGTATATGGATATTTATATGGATCCACACAGTCATACAGTCGTATATACACATACAAACACAGACAAGCAGACAGGTATATCTATATAAAAGCCATTGTATTTTCTGTTTCATGTACACTGATATTTCTTCATTCAATTTCTGCCGCAATCTCAATATGTTCAATCAAGCTCCATTATTCAGATGCAAAAACCCTTTCATCGCCATCTTGCCCAACCTTCTATTTTTTCCCTCATCATCATCATCATCATCATCATCATCATCAACATCAACATCGATGTGCTCCTCATCGCCGTCTCAGTTATGTTCATTGTGAATACCTACACGAAAAATAAAAAAAAATAAAAAAAGCAGCGACTTCTCCTTCGCTAATTTTTATTTTTCGTATTGAAATAGAAAATTATGCTTTAATTTAAGTTAAATACGCATACGCATACACGAGCAGACAAACGAATACACATAAACACACGTCTCATACACACGCATCATAATGGTGTATATATACACACACATATATGCACAAATACATGCATATGTATATATCCATATATACACACATACATACGCATATATATACGAATACATGTATTTTTGTATATATATATATATAGATATACATGTGTGTGTATGAATGTGTGCATGTATGTATACTCACGGTCACACGCACATACACAGACACACACACATGTGTGTATGTACGTAAAAATAATTTAAGTCAGTGCTTTGCATTCGTCTTTTACGTCGAATTCATGTATATATTTTATGTGCTTAAATAAAGTTATATATGCTTGCACATATATGCCTTTTCTGCCAGTATATA
>NC_068993.1:2083155-2083837 GCF_001194135.2 Octopus bimaculoides
TATATACATATATATATAATTACATACATCCCTGTGTTTGTGTAGGCTGATTGCATATCTTCAATAAGTGACCTACATCACCAACAAAATAATGATGGATTTCATTTAAAAGACGTTTTTTTTTTTGCTTTATTTTACATTATCTCCCCTCTTCCAGTCTCCTCCCAACTATTTCATATTCTCATTGAAATTCATGAAATAAAATGGCAGGCTTCAATAGAAGAAGGCAGGATGCAAAAGACAAATATCAGCAAACTGATTTATTCTTTTCTATAATAATTAAAAAAAGGATGGAAAATACATTGATGATTTTAGTGTTACTATGAGGAATAATAGAAAGCGTAACATGCAAATTCTAATGATACAAATAAAGAAGAATATGCAGATTTCCTACAGCATATCCAAAATATAGGATCCATCATTCATAGACATTGATGGCTCGAAATTAATATCTATCTATCTATCTATCTATCTATCTATCTATCTATCTATCTATATATACAAGTTAGAGAATGTACGGATACATATATACCTACCTACCTACCTGCCTACCTACCTACCTACCTACCTACCTACCTACCTACCTACATACATACATACATAAAGAAATACATGCATTCTAATACAAACGCAGATAATATATATATATATATATACATATATATATATATATATATATATA
>NC_068993.1:2084210-2085965 GCF_001194135.2 Octopus bimaculoides
TATATATATATATATATATATATGTGTGTGTGTGTGTGTGTGTGTGTGTGTAATATATACATGGGAGTACGTGCATACTCACAGATATAAGTATCATATAGACATATAGAAAGAAATCAACTGATATACGAGCATCCTGATTCATGTGACTATATGTGTGTGTTTGTGTGTATGTGTGCGTATATATATTGTATATATATATATATATTGTTTCTTTGTTGAAATTATACTATCCGTGCATTGTATTTATACTGATATTAATTACAATATTGATGATGATGATGATGATAATGATGATGATGATGATGACGATTATGATGATGATGATGATGATGATGATGATGATGATGATGATGATGATGATAACAATAATAATCGTTTCTACACTAGACACAAGGCCTGAAATCTGGGAGAGCGGAGCAATTTGATTATTTCGACCCCTTGCACTTGACTTTTACCTTATGTATCTTCGTTGAAAAGATGAAATGCAAGTCTGCTTCGGCGGAATTTAAAAGCATACGTGTATATGGAATCCAGACACGCATAGAGAAACGGAGACACACGCACCTACATGCACACACTCACGTACACACGCATACACACTCGTACTCTTCTTCGTATTGTTCTTCAGTGTTTACAAATACTGGCAAATAATGAGTTCCAAACCGAAATAATGTATCCTGTCCATTCTCTGTGCAGGATTGCCTGTTTGCGTATAGTAAATTTCAGATGTATTTTTCGCTATTTAATGTTCCGCTATTTAATTTTGGCATTCATTGTAGCCCTTTTGGTCTTCTGTAAATTTTAACACTATTCTTGTAGAAACTTTGTGTTTTAGCTCTGTATTACCCAGCAACTATAACTTCAATGTAATTTTTAACTTCATACCTCTTCAGAAAATCTTTGATGAAAACGCACAGACACTGGTTGTCAAAGAAAAGCCATTTGTTAATGTTTACTATGAAACATCAGGTTAAAAATATTACTTTTTCTGGCAATTTTCTTCAGAATGGCTTGATCTTTGAATATATAGAAAATAATTCGTGTGAACTCTGCCTTAAATTCAATCGGTTCTATAGATTTATATTTGTAACTTTTCTTTGAAAAAAGCCTTCACCCTTTCCTACATCGGCCTCTTGTCTGTTCTATATTTGTATTCCTTTATTCATTTCACTTTAATATAGTCCCATCTTTGTCTTTTGTAATGGTCTGTGAAGGATTGTTCCATAGTGTTGCAACTCTCAAACAAGTCTTTCAAATCATGTCGCAAAAAATTTGTCATTTTGCATATTACTTTTATATCAAATTTATATCTCCTCATATTAATTTCAATATTCCTATGAATTCCTATGTTCGTCTGCAATTTTAAAGAATTTATCTTAGGAATTAGATTTCAACGGACAATATTCACCAATGTTAATCATTATGTTCAAATAGTTCTGCAAAAGAAAAAAAAGTAAGCTAAAATAACATATGATATATTTTGTTACTTTTTGATTATTTTCTGTTCCAAGAATCATTTTCACACAAAGAATGCTGAAAAAAAAAAAAAAAAAAAAATTAAAGCAAAAATTTAGTATGGTATTTTTTCAAATAAGTCTCGATAGAACGAAATAGGATATAATGAAAGTTAAAAAAAAATTAATATCGAAGTAAATAATTCGAGAAAACGTGGTGTAACTTCTCTTATGTTTGTATGCTAACAAGAGCATATGTGTACGCATATATGCATATATATATATATATATATATATA
>NC_068993.1:2086136-2087105 GCF_001194135.2 Octopus bimaculoides
TATATATATATCTGTGTGTGTGTATTATGTCTATGTGTATCTCTGAATGTGTATGACTGTGTAAGTATATATATGTAGCATGTTTGTGTATGTGTGAACATGTGTATATGTATAAGAGTAGATACTATTTATGTATATGCATGTATACATATCTATATATATATGTTTTACGTACGACACTTCTTTTATTCCTTCGAATTTCATATATATGTATGTATGCATATGGTATATATATATATATATATATTTATTTATTTATTTATTTATGTCTAATCACTTAATATTATTGTGACGTGAGTAGGAATTGTTTCATATATTTTCCAGCCACTAGGTTTATAATAAGCAATACTAAAATGAATTGTAGTAGAAAAGTATATGTCTAGTATTTTTCTATCGAATGTATTTAACTACCAGAATTGGAGGCTATTTATCTTTTCTAAAAAACGCTTTTCCCCGCGATTTTGAAGTCGTCACATCGTTTTAGGAACGAACATGGAAATATCAACGAAATCATTCAAATATACAACTATAGTTTATAACACGGGCATCATAGTAAAATGAAAAATGATTCGTTCATTAAGATTTGACAATAAATTTAACCGATAAAGATGTAACGCTATTTGATGTTTGCGCCATTCTTTAGACACAGAACTACATACAAATGCAAACACACGAACACACAGACACACACACACACACACACACAAGTTTATATACAACATTCACATGTGCGCACATGCTCAAAATATCTAAGTGCAAGACTATGAAATTTCCCCCAAGACATATAAAAGAAACGGCAATAAAGATTCCTTAAAAAATATGTCATATTCATTGTCTATCTGTTGAAATACTCACTGAAGCGTAGCGAAAGCTATAACCGAGATTAATTTTGTGGCAACACATCATCATTTTACACAGTTTTTTCATATATATGTGTAGGTATGTATATATATATATATATATATATAT
>NC_068993.1:2087675-2091333 GCF_001194135.2 Octopus bimaculoides
TGTGTGTGTGTGTGTGTGTGTGTGTGTGTGTGTGTGTGTGTGTGTGTGTGTGTGTGTGTGTGTAATGTCTAGAACAATTGCTGTCATTTATGTTTCATTTCTCGATCTAATAGCGCAACAGATAATACCGCAATCACAGTTAACATCATGTCCTGCTTCCATATATATAGTACTCTTAAATAACAAATTCGCTAACCGAATAATTTGATGCTGCAAACGTTCTTAATTCACATATGTGTAAAAAATTGAAACTAAAGAAGTGTTGTTCAGGAAAATTGGACTATTTCTCTGATAGATATTCTCTTATGGCTGTTATCAATGTGTGAATTTCTCAAAACGAGTCTTGGATGCGTATTGTATATCGGAGCAATTTCAGGAAATTGCTTCAGGTTTAAATTATTTTGAATTTTGACTGTCGTCATCGATGCCGTTTTGTTGTTAATGTTTGGATCTATCGTTGGTGACCGGCTCGAGTAGACCTATAACGAAGAGAAATCGGAAACGTGACCTTGCCCCATATACATTTCTACAAAGCGATAAAGAGGTCTTTTAAATGTAAATAATATATCTGAAAAGAAGACGAGATGGTTATGGGTGGAAAGTTTCTGATCATTTTTGGGGTCTGAGCAACAACAACAACAGCAAGAACAACAACAACAGCAGCAGCAGTAACAGAAACTGCAGGTGTAACATTGATATATTATATCTAAAAACACGATCCGATTTCAGATTGTTTTATAAGAAATGTTATGACAAAGATGTGGTCGTTATTTCTCGCACGCAGTGGAACCAGTACAGGTTATCCTTATGGAGACGTATATATATTAAGAATCTATGCTTTGGGAGAAATTATTTGATAGTAAGAATGGCTTCGGTACACTTCCCAGGATATTCATCTACTTACGTTTGGAATAACGTATTTAATGATGAGATAAAAAACATCACTTCCATAATGAAAAAATGAAAATGCAATTAAAATTAACGATTTTACTCGAAACATGTAAGGGAGAAAACTCTGATAAAAAAATTGTTTGAAAATTAAACAGGTGCCTGAAATGCTGAGACTTGCCTCAAGTAGTTATGGAGACGGATGACCCTATTTCTTGCATTTGGACGTGGAACACCGAAGAAAAAAAAATCCAACTGCACAGTAACATTTTCGAGGAAGACTCGATCCTGGCTTAAGTTATTCAAACGGTCACATGGAAAAAATCACAAGCAATCCACTACAATGAACGTAGTAAATATCAATGAATGCATATTCGATTCTCCTAGCGAAACACGATATCTCATTCGTTACAAAGAATTATTCCTTTCTGTTTGAAGTGCAAAATGCATCAATGCTACAAAGATAGTCGCGAAAGTTTGCACGCAGCAAGAATACGGCTTGTTAGACTACTAAAGTTGTTCAACTATCAACAAACGAAAATATATCCAGACACTATGAACACAGTAGTGCCCTTATAGAATTATCAGTCTCTCATGTACATTTACGTACAGATGTATGTATACAGGCGCGCACACACAACATAAAAACTCACACGTACCACATGTACACGCACACAACGTATGTATGTAGACACTTGATGGTTAAGAATCCATCCTACGTTCCTCCGTCATGTGACGTTTTGCGATATATAAATATGTGTGCAGTAATTGCTTCTGTGCATATGTATATATATGTTTGTGTGTGTATATGTGTGTATACACATACATACATGCACATAGTTACATGCACATACATAAATTCATGCACATTTATGTGTGGATGCATACACACACACACACACACACACACACACACTCACACTCATTCACTGATAAAGTTACACAAACATTCACCTTTCTAATTTGTTTAAGCAGTTTTTATTTAACAAACACAAAGAAGTAAATATTGAAGATTCATTATTTGTGTATTTGCGGGTATATATGCATCAATGTCTTTCCCTTTCAAACTGACTCTCTCTCTCTCTCTCTCTCTCTCTCTCTGTCACACATGCACACATACACACACACTTGTATATATATATATATATATATATATATATATATATATATATATATATATATATATATATATATATGTATAAGTAAACAAACAGTGAACATGCAAGCCATGCTTCTCTATCTCCTTCTCTCTCTCCCTCTCTCTCTGTCAATTTGTCAAAGGCAGCCCAACGATACATACATGTGGCAGCATGTATACGCATATATGTACATACACACCCTCACACATACCTATACATGTATCCGTATATACATCTCTATATGTACATTTACACATCTGTATATACGTATGCATATATATATGTATATATATATATATATATATATATATATATATATATACACATATATATATATAGTCGCATGTTTTCGTTTTTATTTTAAAGGAAAACAAATACACACATAAATATACGAAGTCAAAAATATTTTCCTATATAAATTTTATGAGTCCGCGTTCCATATTACATTGTATAGATTCAGAGCTGAAAAATATTCATCTTGGAAAAGATTTTCCAAAGACGTCTAAAATATTTTTCTCATAACAAAATGAAACTGAAATAAAATGGAATAAGAAAAAGAAATATTTGATGAAGAATAAATAAATGAAAAAGTAAATAAAATCGAATCTGTATTGTACATCAGCGGCAACGATGGAATGGCATGCAAATAAATATTAATGTGATTTACATCAGGATTCTTAACTAATTTGATGGAAGTTTGCTTCAGAAGAAACCACAGATTATTTTTTTATGGGTTGAAGCATTCAATGATAAATAATAGAAATGTTTTGTTGAATTTCCTTAAATTGAACCCGTGACATTTACTTGTGTATACGTGAATGGCATGAAAACAGCATCGTCAATGCCAGATTCAGCATGCAATACAACCGACGCAGCAGATTAAAATAGAAACTCTGTTTATATATGTCAACGGTACTCTCTCTCTATTTGTGACTTATTTTTCTCTCAGTCGTCTTGATTTGGTCCCTCTATCATACACACCCTCTTTCTTTCTCTATTTGACTCTGAGTCAATAATAGACAATAATTTTGCATATAAGAACTGAGGTGTATATATCTGGAACCGGTGTGTTATTATGTATGTGCTGTGGAAGAAATGGTAGAAAAAATGTGTATAAATGTGTGTGTGTTTGGGTATATATATATATATTTATATATATGTGTGTGTCTGTGTGTGTGTGTGTGTGTGTATGAATATGTGTGAGCACGCATCCATGTATACACACAGATACACGTACATAGATATACGAATATACATACATATACACATGTATACATACACATGCACACGTATATATAAACATTATATAAGTTTCTATGGTGCATTGTTATATTTATATTTAGAACGAATGTTTATGTGCGTATTTTCTAACTACAGACTATATATATCCGCATACAAACATGGAGTGTTTATTTTTATTCTAGTTAGCTGATTAGAATCTTCTAGATGCTATATCAATCCTGCGAAATCCTCTGCACGCAAGAACTGAAGTTTGCTGGTCTCTAAATAAAACATGGAAGTATATAACGACAGGAATTATAACAGCGTTGAGAAAAGGTCATATTTCATTTTTTGATATTTCATTAAGGGAGAGACGCTGACACCATTTTATCCCAATATAAGGGCATATA
>NC_068993.1:2091399-2094347 GCF_001194135.2 Octopus bimaculoides
TATATGTGTGTGTGTGTGTGTGTGTGTGTGTGTGTGCATGTGACTATTTTTATGTGCCTATTGTGTGTAAGTATAAGAAAAATATTTATCTATATCCACTGTCACATAATGAAATTTAGTTTATTAGAGTCGAAGAGAGAAGTTTTGGGTGTCTAGTATACCCATTTACTACACACTGTGAAGTTTTAAAATATATGCACAGAAGAAATTTGCCATTCATTTTAAGAGATCTCACAAAAGAACTCCAGTTGTTTATTTTGGGGTGTGATAGATTAAAATGTAAGACATTCTCACGGTAAATTCCACTTGATGCTTCTTTTTTGTTCCTAGGGATAATGCGTATTTTATTAAAATCATAAATGTTCTATTTAAGATCAACATATTAGAAGGTGTCTAGCGTTTGAAAAGATTGTGTCTGGAAATTGTCAGCGTGGTTCTGAAAGGCATGGATTTCATGTTAAAACGGCAAGATTATATTTCTATCTTGGGGTTAAAGGAGAACATCAAACAACAACCGGAAAAACAATAGCAGTGGATAGAACACGGAACTAGTTGAAGCTCGTTGGATTTGACGATTCCACCAACAATAATTTTCTCAGAAAATAATTTTTTGAAGAAATATGAAAAGACAGAAACATGATCATAGATATAGTATGAAAACATACATAAAAAAAATATTAATATATTTTATTATTTCATGAACGAATGCCATTTAGAGAAAAAAAATTCTATTCATGATCTAAGTGGTTTCATAACTTATCTAATTTTTTTTGTTGATTTCTTAGTTTTAGTTTTTACATTATGTTTTATTGTTAATGCCGCTGCTAGATTTATATCATCTTTAAGATTATATACCTATATTCACTTGCACGTAAAAACAGAGAAAACAAAGAAAAAAAATATATACACAGTTTCAAATATTAAATATATAAATATATGCATACATTGAAACACACATAATATAAACACACCTGCACACACACACACACGGACATGTGCGCATACACACACATTCACACAAACACACTTATATCTATGTATGCGCGTGTGTGTGCTTGTGTATGTATACACGATATATATTTACATAAGTGCGTATGAATTTATGTATATGTGTGCATATTAGATAAGTTACTTCTTAGAAACTTTTCTATTATGATATTGAACCACTGGGTGACCAAATAATTTTAGTAGAATAAAGACGGTTTCCTATAAAGTCAGTAAGATAAAGCATTTATATCAACCAAAATCATTCTTTATAATGTATATCTAGAAACATGTGTACACAGGATTTCCTGAATATATGTATATAAAGATATCCGATAATTGTAACGAACGGAAGAAATATTACTCAAAACAGAACGTAGAGTATAGATAATTGAATTTGAAATTTGTAACTAAACCTGACTTCAAATGAAACACGATTTATGTAACACTTTGTGTTGGTTACTTTTGTGTCAAGCTGACGGAATGACAATCATTCAATGTAAGGTCTGAAATTACGAGAAATGTCTAGTCGTATGTAGCCTAGTAAAGGACCGGTTCGTTCATATATCGAATGTAAGAAGGTGATAGGCAACATAGAAATTTGTACAACACGTTATTGATTGTATATCTATTGATGTATACATATGTACGTATATTTAATATATGTAAATGCTCATGTCTAAATGTGCGTGTGAGTGTGTGCGTGTGTGTGTATGTGAACCAATATGAGTATATTGCCCGCCATTGAAATAATGCAACACACAGGCACATATAGTAATATGTCATATTAAATATGGCTGTATCACTGCACAGGAATGTTACTAGGTTTGAAACTACCGAATGGCCATACCTTATCGTATATAAATACTTCTTTTATGATTTGGTATTTGAATATATCGGAAGATGAAGACAGAATATTTTTCCAAATTGTTTAGCAAAATCTAGAAGTGAAGTTGACAATCAACTGATCTGTGTTCGGCTATTTTTATTCCTACTTCACGTCTTATTCAACCTGAAATACATTATATAATTCGTAATGGCCGTATAATATACTGTTGTACAATCATTTTATATGCATCTTAACTCAATCTGCTCTACATTTGGCATAAAAACAGTCATGTCTGAAAAGAAGTGGCGATAGTGTGTACAAACTTATAGTCTTTTCTAAAGAGAATTCTTGGTTTAAATTACCTGAGGTGTCTCTAATAGGGTTTTGAAACCGCATGCTATCTAAAAGTTTTCAGGAAATTTTCCTTGATCTAATTCCTATGTTCCATAATAATATTAGCTTACAACTTACTGAGTTTTACTGAGATTGGTTTTCTGTACTTAATATAGGAACACAGAGTAAGCAGTTCATGTTGACGTAGCGCTTCGTAACATTGATTTGG
Source organism: Octopus bimaculoides (assembly GCF_001194135.2). Classification (NCBI taxonomy): domain Eukaryota; kingdom Metazoa; phylum Mollusca; class Cephalopoda; order Octopoda; family Octopodidae; genus Octopus; species Octopus bimaculoides. The sequence continues at coordinate 2,093,775 of NC_068993.1, forward strand.
GTTGAGCATGGGTGAAGATACGGATGTGTAGTTCAGTTTGTTATGCAACGAGGAGGTAGCTATGGCTAATATCCAACAACATGTGTTTACATTGTGGTACCACGGTTAATGTACTACGATCTTTATGAACAGGGTTTTCAATTAAGAACAATCTTAATGAGCAATAGTGTTAATGAACAATAGTCTAAATAAATGGGTGCCACAATGAAGAAGGATGTCAAAGTACAACACTTTCCATGTAAAACGGTCACAAGGAATGACAGTTTCAATGCACAACGGTCCCTGTTTCGATCCGAAAGCGTGGCACCTTGCGCAACGTCAAACTGTTGACTAGGGTCAACCCACAAATTGCGACTGAAATTTTTGTAAACGAAAAGTCTACAAAGGACTGTCGGAATGGACTGTACCTTTCATTCAAGAGATCACAGTTATCTCTCTATCAAGCAGGATCTGCCTAAGAATAACGTAAAAGATACACGGGTTTTCAGGATGCTCAATCGCTTCAGCGTCGATTCAAGGGGAAGCAATTGATATGTTGATCGAACAGCTGAATTCTCATCGCAAAATCCGACG
>NC_068993.1:2095188-2100020 GCF_001194135.2 Octopus bimaculoides
TATATATATATGCGTATACATATGAATACACACGTACTCATATACATATAAATACATATATATGTATAATTTCTTTTTGTTATAAGTGTTGTTTCTGTTGTTTATTCTCATGTTATGTCTGAGTTGCTTATTGTTTGTGCTGGTGTGTAAACTCATATGTTTCTTTAAGTGTGCATGCTATTAGGAAATCTATTGATATGTTATTAAAATACAGAGATTCAATTTTTCTTCTAATTTCTCTATGCAATGTTGTGTTTTTCTAATTTATTTATCTATGCTGCAGAATGGTATGTTCTAACTCTGCAATTTCTTTATATCTTCATCGTAACGGATTGTTAAATTGTAAAGGATTATCTGCCGCCCAGTTTTTAGAGCGAAACAAAACGAGAATCACAACTGTTTCATGATTTAAATTAAAAAAGCTCCGGGCGATATTACGTTGCTTTTGCAAGGAAAAAACAAAATATATCTTTGTGTTTCGTCTGTAAAGATATATATAAACTATAAAAAAGAACATATTTGAAAGACAATTACCACTCAAGTTATGGTTAAGTACATATCTTAATATACATATCTATTTTCAGATCCATTATCCCAAAGCTGATTCGTTCATAAATAAATTTGAAAATGTAATTCTTGTATTGTGTTGAGAATGAAAAACATCTAAGAAGTAAAAAACACTCTGTCACGTATTAACAGGCACGCACGCACGCACACACACACACATACACACACACACACACACACACACACATACACACACACGCACATACACACTCAGGTAACACTGATGTTAGCATTTACAATACATATCTATCTATCTATCTATCTATCTATCTATATATCTATCTATCTATCTATCTATGCATGTATGTATCTACGTGCGTATATATATATATATATATATATATATATATATATATATATATACACATATATGTATATCTATGTATGCATGTATATGCTTGCATACGTACACATCCACACACGGACGCATACACACAATACACACACACATTGCCACACGCACACATTTATGTATGATATATAGCTTTGTGTTTATAAATGTCTGTATATAATATACATTGATCTCTTGGTTTCTCCCTCAGTAACACGTATATGTATAAATGTTAACCTTCCGCATTATGAAACACCTTCACCCATATACACGTACACATCTGTGCACATGCGCGCGCATTCACATCGATGCATTTTTGAAACTGGGTTCCTATTATTCATCTCAGTGTCGAAAGTGACATCATATCCATGCTTGACTTACCTGTTTAATGACCAACTTAAAATATTCCTATTTTGTGAAAATAGATCGCATTCTTAGTTTCCTATTTACTGCGGAGTAATGTTTATGATTTAAGAAATCGGAAGACCGTACATGGAACCATTCCTGAGAATATTTCTATAAACGGAGAAGACTCATTGTAGTCGCTCGACCAGTTGGAAATCACAGTGTCTTTCAATTCACACTTGTCAAATAATCTTTAGAAGGGAGGTTTGACACGATAAATGTTGAAGCGGTCATCATATAGTATGATTCAATATATGAAAATAAGTTGCAGAATATTCCAGACTTGCGTATCAGAAATTTTAAGCACCAATAAAGCAGGTGCATCGCGTGACTTTTAGTGGCCCCCCTGCAACTGTTTGTTTCGAGGGCCCATTCCTTCAATCAAAATTCATAATCTACGTTCCTTTAATTCATAGCTATATTTAGCTTTATTGTATCTGAAGTTCAATATTTCACGTTATACTAAAGAACATCTTCAAAAGTACAAGTTAAATATATTACAAATATTACAAATTTTAGTTAGTAAAACTTCCAGATGAGGACCGGAGTATGCAAAGCCTATTTAGGTAGGGACGTTCGTGGTACAATGTAATATATTTTTAGAAGCACTTTTGCAGGTACAATGTATAACTATTTTATTTCTTGAAATTTTCAGTTCACATAATTTAATTCTTGTTCAACATCTTTACCAAAGTAAATACATCTACGTACTTTTTTTTTTAACATGGGGCCACTCAAACGTGGAGGCCTCCTGCGACCGCAGGTGTTGCAGGGGCTTAGCGATGGCCCTGCAACAAGATATCACCAACTTAGTCATTAGCTGTTATATTCATGTAAAGATTGACTTATTTGTTGTTTGTATTGCGTAACTAATGTCTTGCTTCTATTAAATTTTAATTTCGTCGTCTTCGGTGAAAGTAAAGAACAGTAGTCACTTTACATATCTCAAGTAGCATCATTATCAGGAATATAAGAGTCTCGTTTGAATGGTCAGAGGAGGATTATTCGTTTTATATCAAGAAATAACGATGAACTTTATACATAATATCTCATATTCTAATTTATCCTAATCATTCTGCAAATATTCCCTTTTTAATTCTAAAAATTAATGAGGGAATTTGAGTTAATTAAAGGTTATCGACTCAGATCCATTCTCAGACTTAATTATATTGAACACCGTCATCAGGAATGCACTCTGTCTTCGATTCGGGTCAGCCATTTGTGTAGCCTGGAATTTTCATCAGAAAGTATAATAACATTATTATTGTTATTAGTTGCACTCTGTTTAGTTGTCTAAGACAACATCGATATTTCATGAATTACTTAATTCACGTTTGCTGAAATGGCCTTATAATAATTATACCCCTGAGATATTGAAGACTATCAATCACAGCCCGGTCTGGACAGCTTCATTTCACTTCAGATTGGGGAATTATGAAACAAACAAACACGCAGCATCAACATAATTTGGTTAGCATTGATTTCTTCAAATTTGGTTTTTATCTTGCATAACTGAACTATTTTACCAATAGTCTCCAAGATATTGCTGGTTACTGTATTGTTTAATGGGGGTAGGCCAACACAATCGATTCATGTTAAATTTCAAATTTTACTTAAGAGAATCAATATTAAGCGGTCGAATGCCTATAAAATGGCACTAATGGTGCAACACCTGTGAGTTTTGGCTACGTTAATTCGATTGTTGGCCGAATGGAGTTACAAATTTCTATTAAATTCATCTGCGATGGTGGGGATATTCCCTAGGACTACATACAGAACGTAATCCTCAAACTGAACCAGTGCGACAATACAGCAACAGGATCATCCTTTCATAGTTCAAGTACAACGCTTTAGACATAAATAGCACACATCAATCTTAAAAAAATCAACTAAATTTGATGTCAAACTATTTAGTCCATAAACAATGTTAGAAAGTTGGAAACATCACTGGAAACAGCATCTATAAACATATGAGAACAGGGATTTACGAAACTAGGAATACAACTAAAGGTATTTATTTTCAGTGGGACTAATGCTTTTGGAATTATGTCTGGGAAGTGATTTGATCAATGATCTTGTTTTGATATTATTTTTTAGTTCCTTTGTGAAAGCTCTTTCGTCACACATTCTGTGACCTGTTCAGTAACCGTTTATTCCACGTGTCTCGTTTTTCTTACTGAAAAATGGGTTAAGCAATATAAAAGGAGATACGTGGGATATGAAAAGCAACCAGATTTCGATGTGAAATTGATTTAGAAGAAACTATTCTCGTATGGTGCAACACATACTTTCATGGCTTCCGCGATCTATAATCTCTTGATCATAGTCACATACATATATATATATATATATATATATATATATATATATATAATGACTGTGCGAAGTTTCATCGTTTTCAGGACAGTTTATATCTCACAAAACACCAACAAATCCCTCTGACGGCATTGCACACTGTTTCTCCTCATACTTCACTTACAAAGTTTTCATCAACTAATTTTAGAATCCACGTTCTTCTACTGCCATAGACTGAGACTGAACCTCAGAACTACTTACCTGTGAAGAAAACATCTAAAACACACCACCACGCACACCAATTATCTTCTAAAGATTTGTGTTATCACAAGACAATAAATATGAGAAGCGTTAAAAATTACCAAATTGTATTTAAATAAAAAAAATAGGGGATTTTTTAAAAGTAGATGTTACCCATTATTTAATTAAATACAATAAACTATTCTTCAGAAACCTACTTCTTTCGGATACGTAAGAAGTATGGCTGTCCAGAATAGATATCTGTGCATGTTGTGTAATATTACGTTTATTATTAACGACCAGCTGTTACTTCCATGTAAGATATCATTTAAATTTTTGATGCTGTCAAAGTAGACAACGGGTGATAGAGTAGATATCATAACATATAAATGTATACATAGTATAGAATACATAATATGAAATATAAGGGAAGAGTCTTAACTACAAATCGCCAATACACCGTTGGAATATGATATCGAGTGTATATATAGAAAGGTACAAATAATATAGTCATACATTTGCATACTACAGACTGCAATCAAAAACAAATCATTCACTTGATTTGAAATCGTTTTAGACTGAGAAGTTCTTTCACATATAATAATCATCATCATCATCATTATCATCATCATCATCGTCATAGTTACATTAAGCGACACTATTACAGTGACAGTCAAAAATATATGTCTCTCTACCGTCAAGATGTTTCGTCATATTTGAAAAGTACGGCTTCTCCTCATTCGTCTTACATTTCTGTCTCTAAATCCGTGACTCTCACTAAACACTGAACTGCGGATTATTTCCAACGATCGCTTATCTATGTGAAGAGAAGGAAACTTCAAACGTCTCATGTTAAATAGTATTTGCATTAACATTGTACTAGGGCTATCTTTTCCTCACTTTCATCAAGACGGCTTGCAGAATACATACATGCACACACACACACACACACACACACACACACACACACACACACACACACACACACACACAC
>NC_068993.1:2100042-2102174 GCF_001194135.2 Octopus bimaculoides
TATATATATATATATATATATATATATATATATATATGAACGCACAGTAGAGAGAAATAAATAGATAGATAGATAAACAGATGCAGAAAGAGAGAGGGGGGAAAACAAAATATTTGCAGCCATAACGGAATGGACATAGAATAAAAAAAAATCAATAAAATAATGAAATAAGTATTCAAACATAAATCCTTGCTAACAACGCCTGATTTTATCGTCGCTATACAAGCGGAGACAGGATGCAGGAGAAGACGTATAATGGTGTGTATGACTGCGTTCAAATAGATGTTACTCGCAAAACCGGTGTCAAGATGTAGAATGACAGGAGAGCTTAAGGTAAAAATCTCCGTTAACATTTATATGCTCTGAAGAAATTATGCGCTTCGTCATGAACATGAGCTTTAGTGAAAGCATGGAAAAAATAAATGTTCATGACAGGCTCAGCATTTGTGTATCATTAAGGATGTAAAATAAGGCGGTGAGCTGGCAGAAACGTTAGCACGTCGGGCGAAATGCTTAGCGGCATTTCGTCTACCGCTACGTTATGAGTTCAAATTCCGCGGAGGTCGACTTTGCCTTTCATCCTTTCGGGGTCGATTAAATAAATACCAGTTACGCACTGGGGTCGATGGAATCGAATTAATCCCTTTTTCTGTCCTTGTTTGTCTCCTCTGTGTGTAGACCCTTGTGGGCAGTAAAGAAATAAGAAACGTTAGCACGTCGGGCGAAACGCATAGCGGTATTTCGTCTGTCTTTACGTTCTGAGTTCAAATTCCGCCGGGGTCGATAAATTAAATACCAGTTGCATGCTGGGGGCCTATCTAATCGACTGACCCCCGCTCCCCAAATTTCGGTCCTAGAGTAGAAAAGATTAAGTATGTAAAATTAAGTTCATAATTAGCATAATCTTTCTAATCACGAAATAAATATAAATATATCTCAAGGTTTATGAGCATAGACAAAGTTACTCCGTAAAATTAAAGATTGTATTGATACCAGCTTATTACATTGATAAAGCTTCGAAAGGAAATAACTGGTGGCTTGGTAAGAGCGTTGCACGAAATAGATTATCACAGTTGAAACAAAAAGCGATATAAAATAATTTATGTTCATAAGTATGAGATATTTCAGAAGAGAATATTTTGAAATCATAAATATATTTTAGAAAAGATGTTTGGTGAAGATTTGCTGTCTGGTGAGAGAAGCGTTCCGTTTATAGTAACAGAAAATAATTAAATGAACAAAGGTACATCTATGTGACTATGACCTCTCTATTTTTCTTCCTCTCACTCCCTCCAACTCTCTTACCGTTTCTCTCTCTAAAAGTGCACACACGTATTCATACATCTATAGGCATAAACGTATCTATAAATTGTTATATATATATTTGAAACAGAAAAAGATGACAGTAAACATCGTTTTATACATACATACATACATACATATATATATATATATATATATATATATATATATATATATATATATATATATATATATATATATATATATATATATCTACAAGCACATAAATACACGTGTATATATAATTAAATTTAAACACACGTATATGCACTAACGTTTAGTGTAGATATAACAGACGACTACTATAAAGATTGAAGTTGATACACATGAATCAAGTAGGAAAGGAAAATTGAATATATAAAAGTGTTGAATGTACAGTGTAAATGTACAGAATAAATACACCGGCGTTTGCCCTTCGATGACATAATACTGTGAATCAATGCACCAAATTTAGCCTGAGGGATGGTAACTGCACTGAAGCGCGCTGCACGGAGAGTTGCCATTTAACTTACGGATTCTTCTCGAGGGGAATACAAACACATTTAGCACGTAAACAAATTTATTTTGCAATTTCTGTTCAAGAAAAATGCTTGAACTTGACCGCGGAATTAATAAGAATCTCATTGTTTTCTGTTTTAGTTTATACCTTAGTTGATCGATCTGATGTGTGGGATAGATATGAAGTTGTTAGGTGTGTGTGAAGGTATACGATTGTGAATGTGCGTGTGCGTGTATATATGTATATGTCTATCTATCTATCTATCTATCTATCTATCTATCTATCTATCTATCTATCTATCTATCTATCTATCTATCTATCTATCCTTATA
>NC_068993.1:2102530-2107686 GCF_001194135.2 Octopus bimaculoides
TGTGTGTGTGTGTGTGCGGGAAAGAGAGAGAGAGAGAGAGAGAGCTATACATCAGCACAGATATATGCAGACATATACAGAAAAGAGAGGGTGTTTCATATTAACCCTTTCGGGCGAATGTTCCCGATTAAAAAAAGTGTATATATGTTCGGAGAACATTAGAAGAAAATTTCAATGAAAAATTTCACTTAAATTTTGAGCGTTTCTGAACAGAATCACAATGCTGGTATATCTATCTGTCTATATCTATCTATCTATCTATCTATCTATCTATCTATCTATCTATCTATCTATCTATCTATCTATCTGTCTGTCTGTCTGCCTGCCTGTCTGTCTGTTTATTTATCTATCTATATATATATAAAGGGAGCGGTAGAGAAATACTTAATCAGGAAGCTGTTTATATTCATAGGTACTTCAGTGACTAGAAATCCAAGTAAGGAAGCCAAAAGAAAAATTTTCTGTTGGCGGACAAAAAGATTTTAGCAAGATCGCATACGATGGTAATAAGAGAGAAGCTACATGTGGCTTTATTGATACGTTAATACGTGGAAGATAATCAAACCCTAAGTATTAGAACGAGAAAGTAATCTGGTTCAGTCCTACCATTAAATATTGATGTATCACTAATGTTACTCAAATCATTCTATCACTGATTAGGCAGCATTTACTAAATACAGTTAATGATAATAATGCTCACGAGGTTAAGGATAGCTATTCATGCATAAATAATATCGCACGCTACAACAGAAATATGTTGCATAGATTACATTATGTAATTACCAGTGGTCTACAGAGCAACCTTCACACCATCAGATGACATCTAGCGATACTGCAAAGGCATAACTACGAGTGGTTTCAAATGAAGAATTACACCAGACATGCGTTCCGTTAGGAACTGATACGAGGGAAACTACACCTTCGTGTGTTTCGCCTGAAAATTCGAGTCCAAGCCAATGATTTTACCTGAACTTATAATTCTCTGTATATACATAACAAATTGTATTATCAATCAAGAAAAAAACTGATTTAAACCGATTAATTCTACATTTTTGTCACCAAAATAAACTGTTCACGAAATTCGAAGCATTGACTCTAAATATCCCACGAAACATTGCCTCTGCTTTGCATACTTTGGTCCACTTGCAGACTATACAATCCTTGTTCACAGATTGTGAGTTTATAATCGTTTTGCATATCATCATCCTCATCGTCGTTATTATCAACAAAGATTACCCTGCTAATATTTCACGTCTAGTTATACTTGGCATGCAAGCAAATACGTAACCTGAGACCACAAGATCAGCCATCTCACAACGGAGAAAGGTTTGTTCCTCAACCATGAATGATGTCGCTGAACTTTCAAGCCGACTACTTGACGCCAACAGACTCTTCCCTCAATCACGTGTAAGTATAACAAAATACATTATTTAGGGGACCTGTTCTAAACAATAGAGACCGAAATATTTGCACCTCATCTTTAAGTTCTTTTTCCTTTCTAAAGATATAGGCACCTACTTTCTCCTACAGAACATTAAGGTACTTGGAGCTGAGTCAACTTGCTACTAAACAAAAACAGCCCCCACTCACATCTCTCTCTCTCTCTCTCTCTCTCTCTCTCTCTCTCTCTATATATATATATATATATATATATATATATATATATATATATACACACACACACATATATATATACACACACATATACACATATACACACACACACAAACAGTGATAATTCTTACTATTCATAGTTCTTTTAAAATAATCGAGATGATTCTAAATAGGAAAATGTTTTTCATAAACATCTTGAGTCCTTAATGAAGTATTTCATTTCGTTAACTGTTTTTATCAATAGAATCAGTGTTCATATCTCCGTATCAACATTTTTCTGGTGGTAACTACCAAAGAAAGACATTTTTACTGTGAAGTTAACGAATGAAACGTGCTAAAATTGCCAATGAGAAATAATTGGCGCTATAAATATTATTTTGACCACTAAGGGTTATATTTAAAACCAGGAAAATTAACACATTTATCGAAGGATTGACGAGAAAGGCATCATTATTTCACTTGATTGCAAAATGGTTGATTTGAAAAGCAGCGAATCACTTCCAACGTGACAGTTACGGATTCAATTACTTCTTGACCGGACACTGAGGCGCAATAGTTGCAGATTGTCACTTCTCACTAATGTCTACAGTCCAGTCATTGCCAAAATACATTCAAGGATTAATGATAGAAGGGTGTGGTTTCGATTAAGTGCCACGGTTTCAAATCCTTTAATAGAACAATAAAACTTTTGCTGAACATTGCTATATGTTCAACTTCTTATTGAATCGTTATATTTTGTGGAAATGGAAAATAACTTCTTTTGAAAGTGAATACATATTGGAAATGAGAACATTGATATTCAGACGTACACAAATTACTTGAATTTCTACGGGACATATCGAAATGCACTTATTAACTTAATATACTTATTAATAATATTTTTGTATACTGTTAAACTCTATGACTGACTTTAATTCCTTCGTAGGTTGATAACGTAAGTCCTAAGCAAGGCATTGGTATCCATATGATCGATCAAGCCCCCTCCTCACACATGGTGCTAAAGCATGTCTGCAATACAGTCACTGAAATTATTAAAATGAAAGAAAAAAATCCAGAATTAAATCTTTTAATAAATTGACATATTTATGATAACGAACAGCTGTGTTACTGCAATAAGTAAACCGAAATTCTGAACAAAATATTAATGTTAATTAAAAATTAAAGGACGTTACGATTTTATTCAAATACAGTTCTCAAAATAGTTGGTATCTACATATTGGTATGAACAGAATATATAAAAAACGAATAACAGGTGATAAACATTCGTAGAAATATTAATTAGATGTTAAGCGAAACTACTGACCAGAACGAACGGAAAATATGCAATAAATGGAAATTGGTGATTGGCCAATTCTTAAGCAGTCGATTCTGGACAAAAATCAAGAAATATATGTATGTTAATAAAAGCTGATAATGAGTTAATTTTCTAGGAAAAGCCTCTAAAAGTATTTTGTAAATCTCCTTGGTGAATTTAGAAAACATTAACTCGATAAAGAACTAATCAGATTACAAGTCTTTGAAATATTTCCGATGCACAATTTTCGTTTAATCTGTGACAAAAAGCCATAAAATTCTTAAAAAATATAAGAAAAACAGAAGCATTTTACAAATGTTGCAAAGTCGTCAACAACACAGATTAGTACAAGACATTGTCTCTTCTTCTCAATAAACCTCATGTTAGATTATAAATACGTCTTTGTTTTGAGGTTTTTTAAAGAGAAAGATTTAAAACTGCATTTTCTGTCTATACATTAAAAAAGATAAAACCATGCTTTGCACTTCTTGTAGAATTTCTATTTGGATTTATCACATATCAGTGCGTCAGCATTATCGGCTTATGCACTTCTTTTTGTTGCTGCTGCTGCTGCTGCTACTACTACTACTACTACTACTACTACTACTACTACTACTACTACTACTACTACTACAGCAACTACTACTACTGCTGCTATTGCTACTGCTTCTGCTGCTGCTAATGCTACTACAACAACAACAACAACAACAACAGCTACTACTACTACTACTACTACTACTACTACTACTACTACTACTACTACTACTACAGTATATCCCCTTTAAGTAATATATTTTGAAATTACATCGCTTCCACCTTATTACCGAAAATGTGTAAATATATATATATATATATATATATATATGTGTGTGTGTGTGTGTGTGTGTGTGTGTGTTTGTGTGTGTGTGTGTGTGTGTCTGTCTGTCTGTCTCTCTTTCTTTCTAGCTATCTATCTATGTGTATGTGTGTTTATGTGTTGTCGTTTTAAAGCTGATATAAGCATTAAATCCAACCCATGGTCAGTGTGCATTTCCTTTTAAACATCCTGTGGATGATACAAATTTGCACTGATACAATGCAGCCAATACTTGGTTACTTAACATCTTTGACATTGTATATAAAACGTATCAAGATAAATTAAGTTTGCAAATAGCGCCGGTGAAGGCGGGATAACGCTAGGAATATTCAAGCTATATCTGGAACAATAGGGGGTTAAAGTAGCAGGCTTTTAATTGACTACGTCTTGAAACAAGAAGAGAAAGCCAATTAAGTTGTTAGAAGACAATAGCTGGCGAAGACAATTGTTATTTCAGCTTCAGGTAGTGGAAATCGCTACCCGTAGTTGACCTCCGTGCACATATAATGGCTTTTGGCAAGATTCTTTAAAAGTTCACAGCAAACTTTGTCAAGTACTAGTTGAGCTCAGGTGAAGTGGGCTATATTCATTATAAATATCCTTACATTAATAACCAATCGAACATTTCTGTGTTTTATTCTATGTGAGCACAAATAAAAACATCAGCATATAAATGATCGACAAATTTTATAATACGATTCCAATTAAAGACAAACATCCCAAACATTAGTTAGAAATCATTAACAGCGAATCAGTTTGTACATAAACACCATATATTTTGTGAAATCAATACCAATTAGTGAAACGGAGGCCTTTTGATAATTAGTTTGTCAGTGACTTGACACCGCTCTAATAACAACTTCGTAAGTCCTAGATTATGGATAATGTTTTTGAGATATCTTGTATTCTTTTCTACTCTAGGCACACGGCCGGAATTTTTTAGGGAGGAGGCAGTCGATTACATCAACCCCAATACGTAACTGGTACTTGGTTTATCGACTCCGAACGGATGAAAGGCAGAGTGGATCGCGGCGGAATTTGAACCCAGAACATAAAGACACGAAATACCGCTAAGCATTTCGCCCGGCGGGGTAACGTTTCTGCCAGTTCGCCGCCTTGCGAGATATCTTGTGTTAATGAAATAATGACACAATTTCAGGGGTTTAAATGTTTTTTTTTGTTATTTCAGTCATTTTTATTCATTAAAATTTGAATATCTATCTTATCTACAAAATCCTGTTTTTTTTTCAAAGATGTTCTCAGATTAATATATCTTTCAGTGAATTAATATCTTTCTACAAACAACATATATTTACACAGCAGACATACACATAGGTTGCAGGTGGATACGTACAACGACAGGCTGCAACGGCGCCAGTAGACTCAGAATAC
>NC_068993.1:2107826-2108612 GCF_001194135.2 Octopus bimaculoides
TATATATATATATATATATATATATATATATGTATATGTATATATACATATGTGCATATTTGCATATATACATATTTCGGAGTATATCATGTATATATTATATATATATAATTACACATTTATATATCTATATGTATACAAACGCATGTATATGTGTATATATATATATATATTATATACATGCACATATATATATATACATACATGAAATTAAACATACACACATACATACATATACGCACTTTCATACATACATACATACATACATACATACATACATACATACGTACGTGCATGCATGCATACATACATATATTCCTATGTCTGTATATACGACCAGTTCTTTCAATGGCACCTCAATAAATTTATAGACACTGTTTATTTACTAAACATCTTTATGTTCCATTAATCTATTGCTATTTTCTTAATGTTTCCTCTCGTCTTGAAGTTATATTCTAATTTCTTTCACTCTGATTAATATTTCCCTTCATTTGTTCGTGTGTGTTTCTTATCTTATTTACTCACTTCTATTTAGCTAGTCAGTCTTATCTATTTCGCTCCTTTCTCTCTTCATTTTGCTTGTTGTTTGTGTGGTTGTTATTGTTGTGCTAGTTTGATATGTGTTACGATATTTTAGTTTACGTTTCCACATATCTTCGAATATATTTTCTGATATTGATTTCGTAATGTGATACATATATGTGTTTGTATGTATACACAAACATGCACACACAAAGAGGCGCACACGAATATATAAATTCATATATATATATATATATATATATA
>NC_068993.1:2108748-2120754 GCF_001194135.2 Octopus bimaculoides
AGAGAGAGAGAGAGAGAGAGAGAGAAAGAGTGTACATGGACATACACGCACACATACACACACAAATGTATGTATATATGTACGTATGTATAAGCGCAGATAAGTGCTGAAGTAGACTGGTGCCGGGTAGATGTGTATATTAATCTGGAAAGCTTTTGAGAATGTATTCCTAAAAAGGAGATAAATTTAGATATAGCTAGGTAAAAAAAACAAAAAACAAATAGAGGCAAAAACAAGTCTACATTTAATCTGAAAGCAAATATTTTTCCTCCAAAATCTCAAGTTGGTAATGTTAGGAAAAGATTATTCGGTGCAGTGTAAGTGAAATCCTATATCGGCTAAAACATGTTTTATATTTAACAATATATACGGTATTGATCTTTTAATTGGGTTGATTTTTCTTCGTTTTGTTTATGTTTTTAATTCTTTCTAGTTAACACTTCCACTTAAGGCAAATTTAATTTTAAAACTTCTTAAAAAGAAGTTTTATTATTTTTTTAAAGTTAGAGTTGGATATGAAAATAGAATTAAAGTTTCGAAGTATTTCAATTAATTTCTATTGTCTTCGATTATTTTGTTGTGATTTACTCGTTGCTTTCAGAATATAATTCAAGAGACGCTACCAAATTTCATGATAATTGTCCTGATTGACCTTATTGCTGCTGTAGTTGTTTGTGTTATCATCAGTTATTGTTGTTCGACTTGTTGTTAATAGTTTGCTGCTCACACACTGACCATTATTGTTGATTTTGATGTTGTAGTTACTGTTATCATTGTTACCACTGACATGGCGCCGAGCTGGCGGAATCATTAGCACACTGGAGGGAATGCTTAGCGGTATTTTGCCCGTCGTTACGTCCTGAGTTCAAATTCCGCCGAAGTCAATTTGCCTTTCATTCTTTCGGGGTCGATAAGTACCAGTGAAACACTGGGGTCGATGTAATCGATCTAATCCCCTCCCCACAAGCTACTCTTGTGGCATAAGTTTCAAATCCTTATTGTTCCCACTAACGTTGTGTGGCTGTTGCTCGTGTTGGTGTTGTAGGCGTTATAGTTGTTGATTCACTCGTTTATTGCTGTTTTTATTTTATTATTTTAACTTATTCCCATTGTCCAGAAATCTTTCGTCACACATCTGTGTCCTTTTCAGCGATACTTTCCGTTTTCGTGTGTGTTCTTACTCCACTTACTCCATATTACGCTCGTGTGTTTATAATTATACGTGTGTGGGAATGTACTTATGAAAAACCAGTGCATCTCTGAAAGTGTGTTTTTAAAACAGCTGAACAGTAAAAAGAACCAGATCGTTCCTGCCTCACTTTATAATTTCTAAAAAAGCAACTGAAATTATGTTATTCAGGTTTCTATTGTAGCAATATCAGAAAGAGATTAACATTCATAGTCGAAACGTACAAACTTTCTCATTTGCACTTCATCTCCCTTTACATGATGTTGCTTTGTTGTCATCATTATAATTAAAACGAATTCCCATGAAGACTGATTTATCGTTTCTTTAATTCTATAAATAATTGCGCAGAGAATACAATATCCTGACAGAGCCTATCCTAGCATTATTTAGGTTTACATTTCAATGTAGCTTCTGTGACGGAATGAATAGTTTGGTCTTGATGTGGGAATGTATACTGGTGAGGATTACTGCACTAAAGCCTATTCATTGTTGAAGTACATAAGGTATTTTTACAAAAGATTGGTTTGTATTATTCTACTGCGGAATTGTAATTTTCTTTCTCTTCAACTAATTACAAATCTACAGGCAATTTGGAGTTTTCATTTTGATATCGATACCAGAAAATTGGAGTTTTTATTGGATCGGAAACTTCTTGATCCTTAAAGACACATTTTGAAAAGAGGGATTAATTTCTTTGAAAGCAATGAGAAATGTTGAAAACAGTGAATAGTTGAAGCTTTCACAATTTTCAATTTGATGGTAAAAACTAATTATTTATGGACTTCATTATCATTGTCATTCTTTCAAGCCTATTTCCCTGGTTCCTCTTAGATTTAGGTGAAATAACAATCGTAGAATATGGTAATTTATGAAAGGAAACTTGATTCATCCACTTCGTTCTTTGCAAAAGTTTCAGGAAAATCCATCAATTACGTCATGTCAGTAATGTGTTTGCTTTCCATACTAAATTCGCAAAAAGATATTCATCAACCTTATATTTACTGTGCGCTTTAACTGCGAACATCAGCGCAGAACTGGGCACTTTGAATACATGTAGAACCTTGCTTTGGTTGTTTTCTAAAATGTAAGGAGTATGCAACGTAATATACATGTGCGTGTGAATCACAGCTGTTATATTATATATATATATATATAAATATATATATATATATATTGGAAAACTAGAAGCTTCATATATATGCAGAATGTACTATCGCTCTTGTGATTGGTCGAGTAATTCCGGCATATCTGCACCTGCAGATTTGTT
This sequence comes from Octopus bimaculoides, assembly GCF_001194135.2. Classification (NCBI taxonomy): domain Eukaryota; kingdom Metazoa; phylum Mollusca; class Cephalopoda; order Octopoda; family Octopodidae; genus Octopus; species Octopus bimaculoides. The sequence continues at coordinate 2,111,205 of NC_068993.1, forward strand.
TGCCATTTTAATTATCCCATATTGTCTCTATCTGATTATTTAATGGTTCTAACATGTGGGTGGTGGTTTCGAAAATTTCCATTTCAGGAACACAGTAAATTCCAATCAAGTCAATAATTTTCCTATAATACCAAGTTTTAATCATTTAATCCTATTTACATTCTTAATGTTTTCGAGAATGTAATGAACCTTTCCGTAATAAGAATCTGGTATATCTTTCCTAGATTAAAGTCAAATCGATATTGAGACTTTTATTTCCTTATCTTGTAGATGGTATAACCTGTTAAAACATAAAATATTTAGAATACAAATCATATGAGAGGTCATGCACCCTATTGCCATTTCCTGTTTTACAACAAACTGTCAAAGAAATGCCATTGTCAAACATAACATACTAAAGTCTAAAATTTGCTGTTTCGTCCAATCTAGTATACATAAGAAGACACATTAAAAAAAAAAACAAGAGAAAATATTAAGGAAGAATTAAAGTTCCCAGGATGCACGCCTCACTGCGAGAATTCGAACAATAATTCTACCTACATTCCAGCAAAGCTGAACGTGAATATGTGATCGACGTCATTTTTCTTCAACGGATGACATTTTCGTTTGGACCATGTGTGTTCATTACACATGCGATTCAACTGTGAAAGGCAACTTTGAGATGAGGCAATGTTTCGACCTCTCTTTGTGTTTTCTCAGTGAAGCTACCAAGCCGACGATTAGATATTTTAGTTTGAATCTTCCAGAATGTATTCAGAATGAACAGATGCATTATTAAGGAAATAGAAATATGTTTAAAACAAACAATGAAAATAATATGGAGACACTAGTTGTAAATCAGCGTTAAAATGATTTTATATGAATAGGAAACAGCCCCCTCCCTCAACATTCGACATGCTTATATGCAAACTGAATGAATTTAACCGAGATGATCTTGTCAATTCCACGAGGGATTTGATATCAACGTTAAAATGTCGGAACATTCATTGGTGATGATGAGAAATTGCTAAAGAAGAATCTAGAAAACAAAATTACTGGATAATTCTGTTTTAAATGTCATTCTCCATGAAAAGCATGCTTTGTCAGTATTTCTGTCTATTTTTGACAGTAACATCCGTTGCAAGATTAAATAACCATCGCTATATAAAGGTCTCATGATATTGGTGACCACATTCAGTTTTACATGAAAATTATACTATCGCAATTAGTCTGTTCGGTATTTTAGAAACAAGCAATAAGAACATGTAGAGAATGGCATTTGCAAACTTTATGAACCTCACTGTTTTCCGTTTTAGTTACTAAAGGACAAACTTTCTGAGATTTCGTACGGCAGATGGCATTTCAGAATATCGTAAAATGTAAGCATTTCTCTACGACTATCTTTGAATATCTATTTAACTATATACATACATGCATACACACATACATGCAAGCATGCTTGCAAATATACATGCATACATACATACAAACATATAGATTCATGCACACACGCGCACACATGCATATATTTGTGCACGTAAGCCTGTATGCATAAACATTACCTACTCTCTCATACTCTCTCTCTCTTTCTCTTTCTCTCTCTATCTTTCTCTTTCTCTCTCTCTCTCTCTCTCTCTCTCTCTCTCTCTCTATATATATATATATATATGTGTGTGTGTGTGTGTGTGTGTGTGTGTGTATGTGTGTGTGTGTGCATGTGTGTGTGTGTGTGTTTGCATGTGTCTGATTATAGATATATATATATATTCATCTGTAAAATTCTGATACTGTGTTGATGGCTTGAAAATATTTTATATGTAATTCTTAGAAGGAATGCATATTAAATATTTTTTCTGGCATGTTGTTATCTGATATCTTTTGCAGGGCCGATATACGGTATATTTAAAACATCATGTAACTATTTATTACTGATATTAACACCATTTTGGTCGTTGTGTGTCTTAGCAGATTTAGCTCTGTCACTAGATCTTTGGCCCGGGATTCTGGTTTGAGGATAACTTCTCCAGCCAACAACTCCCAGGGAGCCTTATTAAAATGAAGTGTCATCATGTCCCCTGCACTTCCCTCTTTGATTAACCATTAAAGTTTTACGTTCTGTGCATTACTGAAAATACAATTGGTTTTATGGGTATAAATCGCATTCACAGTTGTTCTGTTTTAACAATATTAAATATTTGGTGGTTTTATGTGTGCATCGCGAGTAGGAGTTTTATATGGTAGCCTGGGGACATTTCCTGCAGGTCCTTGCAAATATTTCAGTAGCCTTATTTCTGCTCCAATTTCTAGGCCAAGAGATTAATAGTACTCACAGTTTGTCACAAGTAAACGGTCTCTCTATAATATGATGATTTAAATGATTGAAAAACAGCGTTAAAAGATATACTACTACACCCTTGGTTTCCCATGACTATTTGATCCGTTCATTCTTTTTGTAGAAGTTCATTCTCTTTAACACGTTCAAACGCTTCCACTTGTCATTTCTATGATTAAATATTTTCTGTAAAAATTGATCCTCGTGTACTGAAGTTCAACATCAACCGTTGCAACATGATCAAAGGGCCATTTGATATAATGCGTTCCACCCCTAAGAACTGTATTAAACACAACCACTCTATTAAAGACAGCATACTCTATTCGTACTATTTTAAAACTTATTACATTCGTTTCATGGGCTTAATTTGTTAACATATTTTGTCAGGTATTTTAGAATCTTTTAATTCAACCACAAAATATCGAAATACCATTATTTACTTGAAAGTAATGTGTGATATTTGGCCTAATGTAAGAATTTTGCTAAGCAAATTTTCGTTTTGGCTCATTTCCTTTGCAATTATCAGTCTTATTCAAGTGTGAAGTTATTTAAGGAATATATTACTTATGAGAACTTTCTAATGGCAAAAGACGTCTGAAAATTACAAATTTAGAAATGTTCCTTCAGAAATGGTTGTTTGTTAGGTTAGTGAACGGCCGATTGGTTTCAGTTTAATGTTTATTTTATTTTATGTTACTTTAAATTGAACAAGGAAATTAGCTGAGATAAAAATTATGTTTGACTTATAACAATCTTTGTCTTCGTGGACATCTTGTACAATATATCACTCTTGTTATCTCTCTCTCGCCATTTTACGTTTATATGTATGTGTATATACATACATACATACATACATACATATAATCATACACACAATCATATATACATATAGGCACACACAAACACACACATTAGAGAGAGAGAGAGAGAAAGAGAGAGAGAGAGAGACAGAGAGAGGGAAACATATGCGTTGGCTAGTGTATGTAAGCATATAAATATATATCAAATATCCTCGATATCTGACATTCATTATGTGAGCCGCCCTCTTCATATATGTGTTTGACATAGACAGCTAACTATATCTGTAGACATATGTACAAAATAAAGATAGAGAGAAAAATAGAAAGACAGATAGATAGATAAATAGATAGTGGGGGATCACAAAGAGATTTCATGTTACTTTTAAGACGAGAATTTATATTATTATGGGAATATACGTGTTTTCTTAACATGATATCGGCAGTACCGACTGAAATATCCCGTCTCTCCAAGGCACTCAAATGTGCTCTTTAATTCGTTGAACTCACATATATTAAAGTGTAGACAGAAAGCTGATCATAACAGAAATACTTATCTGCAATATATCTTGTTGTAGTGGAGTTGGAATATAAAATCGTACAAATATCACCTATTGTCTGTAACATGAAGAAAAATTGCTGAAATATTTCACATATGTAGCATAAAATCTGATATGTGACAGACGTTCTTACTAAGTGGTTATCTATAAATCTATAAATCATTATTTTAATATTACCATTACTGTCTTTGAATAAAACTACCTGGCGTTCCTCATTAGTCTTTATGTGATGCACATTTCTCTTTTTTTTATGCTTAAAACTATTTGTTCTATGAAAGGAGAGAAACGAGGAAGGCTGTTTATCGTATATGTGTTACACTGTTCAGTTTTGTCATTTCCAAGTTTGTATTCAAATTGAACATGTACTGAAGTTTTTTTCCCCCCATTTGTCTGTTGTTATTACAAAATAAGTTCATTAACACGAGAACTGAATAAATTCACAGAAGATACTACTTCCCTATATAAAGCTTAGTCTTATATATGGAAAACAATCGTATATACATCTATAAACGTATGTGTGCCAGTCTGTTTGTATATGTGAAAATGTGTCTGTATGTATGTATGCATGCGTGTATGTATGTATGAATGTGTGATCAACATACACCTGTGAGTCTGTTATAATGTAAGACAACATAACGTCTATAAGACAACATGTTGTCTTACTTCTCACTGTTGTTGTTTAACCCTAGGTCAGTCAGGATCGACTATCAAGCAGTCCATTGATCAAAAGTATTTCAGCCATCTTTCAATCGGGCTCTTGTGCCGAACCGTTAAGTTACGGGAACGTAAACGCACACAGACAAACACAGACATACAGATATGTATATTTATGTATATGCATTTATACAAATACAGATATATATTTATACATACACACATACAAATATGTATTTATACATACGATGAGCTACTTTCAGTTTCTGTCTACCAAATCCACTCACAAAGCTTTGGTCGGTCCGGAGCTATAGCAGAAGACACCTGCCCAAGGTGCCGCGCAGTGGGACTGAACCCGGAACGTTGCAGTTAGGAAGACTCTTACCACACAGTCACACTCTATAGTTTTAGTTATATGCGTGATGTAACAAAGGAACATCATGAGGACATCTGTGATGTTTCTTAGGATGGGGGTGGGGATGGAATTCATTGAACGTTTCGGATTTTCTGGTAGTGAGATACCCTCACCGGGTAGAATGGATGAAGCATTAGTTGTGTCCCAATTATTACTACTCCAGGTACTCGTAACGCTTTTAGGGTTCACACCTCTTGATCCAATGTGACTTAGAAGCAATTTCCGCTCCTAATTCCAGATCCTTATCATGCTCAGCCTCTTTACAGCATTGCAGAGCAATTGGTTTGCAAACCCTCTACATCTCATCGCAACTTACGTTTCCACCGAAAATCTTCTTCATATTGATTTGATGCAGTTTGAGCGAAAATAACTTTCAGATAATCGTAACAGTATTATTAGTATTAATATTATTATCATTAGTAGAACTGTTAGTTATTGTTGTTGCTGTTGTTGTTGGTCATCCCGCAGACAGCCCCGACTGAACAGAACTTTGATGAAAATCATTTCAACTTTGGCAATCTCGTCCTATTTTTGTGTTTTTTCCCCTTAGTATAATGTACCCTGGAGCAATGGCTGGTCGAATATCTAACTTAAAGATATTTATTGCTGAAGGTGAAACCTATCAGTAGATTTAAAGGAAATATCTATTTCTGTGTAAAAAGAGTAAAAATAGCTGGTATCATTATTATTCGCTTCATGATTTTGATAAAAATGTTATTGTTTTTATAATTCTATTTCGTATCCACCAGTTAAAATTATTTTTAGTTTCTTTCTTTGAAATTTCAGTAAATACATCTTAAAAGGCAAAAATAAATAGATAAATTAAGAAAAGTTATTATTAATAAAAGAAAAGATTATTTCATCTTTCTGCATAACCTGTGTGTATGTGGTTGAATATAGGTATGTATTGACAGCGGTGAATATAGGTGTGGATGTGTGAGTAGTGAGTAGTGAGTAGGTATGTATGCACGGGGCGCAGAGAGCTGTGTGTATAATGGTTGGATAGACAAAAACAAAAGTGACATTTTCATAAACAAAAATAGAAAAATAAATTCCAAAATGGTGAAGGATTCAAGGTGTTCAACAATTCAGAAATATAATTCCTTAGAATACTATTTCAACACATTTCATGATTTATAGTAAGGTCCTTAAAGGAATAACAGTGCTTGATTCCTGGTAAATAAAAGCAAATTGAGATTAGAGACAATAGGGCGTATAAGTGCAATGTGTGAACGCACGAACGTGCGTCGAAAGGCTTATCAGAATGGGTGTATATAAGCCTCTTAAATCATTTGAATGGATCTGTTATCAGCCTATTCTTCTTCTTATGGACTTTTACCTTTGAATGAAGCTCCAATCGTTTATGCATTAATTAATATTTATAACAGTCGTCAGCTATTGTGAATATATACAGACTCGAATATGAACCAGTGATATAAGAAGGAACACATCCTGATAATGAACTATCTTTTGAATGTACTGAGTTCGTGTATGATGGTCAATTATTTTGCAATGAAACACAGAGGCAAATAGAAGATAAGTAAAATGTTGGGGAATTATTTCAGCTATCATAGTTTCTACTCTTAAAGTCAGTTTAATAAACGAAGAAATCATAATCCCATGATAATATCATCGATCTGAAAGGTTTATGACTTTCATTAGTATGCTTAATTTATTGTTCCTCGAGGGAAAATAGTCCAGTTCGAATTACACTGGGCTGCTTCGTCTTTCAACTGTCTAGAATTTATAACCGAACGACCAGGTGAGTTTTGAATTCAGTTGTATGAACGATTTCTTTGAGTAATTTATATTTCTAATTTGTCAACCACAAACTACAAACGTTTCTTTTCATTAGCAGGCCACGCATTATTACTTCAAAAGTTTGAGTTATGTAAAGTCAGGTTCATTCCCTAAACTGATGACAATGTAATTATTGTCAAAAAGGTAACAAACTGTAACAAAAAGGAAATGAAACAAAATATAAATATCAATTAAGCCCCCACCCACACATTGCACCCCGAGCTTTTGAAAGTAACAACCAAAAAGAGGTAGTCTTTTCTCGAATGGTGGTGTCTGTTCCTTTCATGTCCAATGTGTTTCATTGAAAGTAGAATTATGTACGAAAGGTTGTACTCCGAGTAGTCGCCAGTAACGATAGAAAGATAGCGAAAAAAAAAAAAAAAAAAGTACACGTTCATGCAACTGAATCTACATCTCTGGTCCTTATTTTAAGAATTTTCGACTGTCAGAGGACGAAACAGCTCGGTGGAATTTGAATTTAAAACATAAGGATTGAAAATTGAACAAAAACCATTTAGTTATATAAAACTTACATCATGTTACATTGTATAAACAACAAATTATGTTTCCTGTGTTTTATAAAATTAACATAAAAATTAATGCACAACAAGAGGGATGAAAGAGAGATCTTTATTTGCGCTCTGGGTGTATTTATTTGCGCACATGAGCTACGATTAAAGTAAAATTGGTGAAAATAGTTTTGAAAGAAGAGGTAGCACTGAAAGATACACAACCTAGTTAGCTTTAAACCTGGCACAACACATATTGCATTGAGAATTTCAACTTTAAACTATTCTACAGATTCAATGGAAAAAGCTATAAAAATATTTCCAGCTATTTACTATTATGTTTCATAAGAAAATATACGAGAAAAGAAAGAAAGAAAAAAAAAAGGTAAAAATGACGAAAATATTGGTTTGAGTGGAATTTTTCTCTTTCAGGAAGTTTTGTTTCTGAAATATCTCTTTTATAACATTTAAACAAAATATTCTCAAATAATGAAGTTGGAATTAGAAAAGTAAGCAACACTTTGACATGACAACAACAATAACTACTACAACCATCAGCAACACCACCACCACCACCACTACCACTGCTGCTGCTGTTACTACTATTACTGCTACTGCTGCTGCTGTTGTTGCTACTACTACCTCGACTGCCGCTGTTACTATTACTACTGCTACGGCTGCTCTTGCTACTACTACTACTACTACTACTACTACTACTACTACTACTACTACTGCAGTAGCTGCTGCCGTTGTTACTACTACTACTACTACTACTACTACTACTACTACTACTACTACTACTACTTCTACTACTACTACTACTATTTCTGTTTCTGCTGCTACTGATGCTAATACTACTACTTCTACTACTACTGCTGCTGCTGCTAATACTACTACTTCTACTACTACTACTGCTGCCGCTGCTGCTGCCACTGCCACTGCTACCGCTACCAGTGTTAATGATGATAAAAATGGAGATCGTATTGAGGACGATACCAAATTAATGGGAAAAGCTGCCCTGCCATTTGTGCAGCATATTGGTCAGTTCTTTTCTCTTTCTCTGAGCCGATGCTAGTCGAAATATTCATTTATGTCAAAAGAGCGGGGGTTGAATATTGGAGCGATGTTGCTCTTGTGCTTGTCATTGGTGTTTATGCAGTTTTACTGCTTTGAAATTTACGTTTTTGGCAAGTTTTGTTTTGATATTACATTTTGTTTTTCTTTTCAATTAAGGATAGTTTCGTCTTTATTGAGTTCATTGATTCCACAACTGTAGTTTCAGTCCGTCTTACTGTCATTTTTTAGGTCGGCATCTTGTAAAATTTAAAAGATGTCAAATGGCTATTTACTCAAGATCTTTAAAATGTATTTCAAATATCTGAGGATAGACGATTCTCTTATCCAAATTATATGGAAGCCCATTCATTGAAATTAAGACTATTGTCATAACATCATAACGCAGCTCACAACGAACAAGATTATCGGTAGCAAAGTTGGTCTCGACTGGATTTGAACAGAGAACTTAAAGGGTTGCAAATAAATACCTCAAGGCGTTTTGTTCTTCGCACTCAACATTCTCTGCCAATCCACAATACGAAGAAAATGAAGAAAATACAAAAGAAAGAACAAAACAGGTAGAGGAGGAGAAGAAGGAGGAGAAGTAGTGAAAGACTAATAAAAAGGAAAAATGCTCTCAAATCATATTTAGTTGCGTCAATCTTTATAAAATTTTAAACAAAATTATATAAAAACAAACTCTACAAACTACCAAACGCAAACTTAACAAATGAAAATGTCCAAATACGATACGAAGTTTTATCATTCATCAAAGTCGTAGACTTGTTTTCGCTCTTCCTCTCGCGAGAAAGTTACTTCTTGTACTGATAAAAGACATTATACAATGGACATTTGTTAAACAGTCTGAAAGATATTTTCAAAAGAACACATTAAGTTGAAATTGAGACATAGTTTAATTTCACCTAAAGCCAATAAATATCAGCAGGACATATTTAATATAATCATTAAAAATCTCTGTCTAAACTTGATTAACTTGTTTTGTGAGTTTCGTCTTGTATTAGTGGCTTTTTTTCATTCTAACCCACTGTCTTATCTAGGGACACAAATTATGTTCACACGAACGAAAACACTATGCTTACACATTGAAACATTTCCTGTATTAATATGTATAAGTATATGAAAGCTGTATACACTTATAGACATACTCAGGCAAATACACAGAAACACAGGCACGTACATATATATCATATATATATGACAAATAAAACAAGTAACACATGAGACATGAAGGAGACAAAGAAATACAACAGGAATCAAGGAAATACACACATTTGAAAAAGCATAGAAGTATGAAATGCACAATGCCAATGGAAGAATGTGTACGATGTATGTATGTATAGATTGTATTCACGCGCGCACACACATACACACACAAACACGCACATATATATATTTATGCGTATATATATATATATATATATATATAT
>NC_068993.1:2122618-2126825 GCF_001194135.2 Octopus bimaculoides
ATATATATATATATATACATATATATGTGTGTGTGTGTGTGTGTGTGTGTGTGTGTGTGTGTGTGTGTGTGTATGTATGTATGTATGTATGTGTGTGTATGCATGTATGTATGTATGTATGTATGTATATTCAGTTCGTAGTCAAATTGGATAGCGGCTATGACTCCATAATTTAGGAATAGATAAAGGAAAAATTTATTTTTTCCGAATCCGAATCTGACAAGAATCCTTGCAGGATACAGAACATTATTGATGGCATATAACGATCTGGCGGTCGTGCTAAGCTGGGAGACTGATTAAACCTTCTACCCATGAAATTAGCAGGTTAAGAACGCGTGTGTATGCCAACAGGTCTCCTGTTCGATTCTGGGACAATTCTGCAAATGTAACTCGAATCGGAAATTACTCATTGTTTTATGGACTTAAAATGACTTACAATTTAATATCGGCGAGATTTGAACATAAAACGCAAAGACTCAGAAGAAATCCCACTATGTAGTTTGTCCTGCACTTTAACAACTATACCATTACATTGACACTAACCATTCAATAATTGCACGAATCTCGTAAGTGCTTTGTGGTATAAATGGCATTTACTGTTAACTACAGAGACTCATTTGAGATAAAGATATTTTTTTCGTAGCTCAAGATATGCTGGAAATCCCAGACAATTTGTGTCTTCTAATTCTTTACCGTGCTTGGTTTCGTGTCTCTATATTCCAAGTTCTTGGTCCACCTGGAGTGATTTAAAGTTTATAATTTGGCTTAATAACATATTATTATAAATATACTGGGTTCATTGATTTGATTAAATGCTTCCATTACATAAAGGTAGATTGGTGTATCATTATTAAACAGATACACATACACAAAACACACCTATATGTCGAATTATACTGAGACAGCACCTGAAGTTAAGTTTCTGTTTACATATTTCCTGTACTGAGCATCATACGCCTACATAGAAATGCTGAACCGTTTGTGTTATATTATTTAACATTATTTGTTTTCTATTTTCCTGCGGAAGTATTTCTCCTTCTGCATGCGTACATTGTTGACGTTCGATGTATTATGACGATAACACTAATTTAACTATTTCGATTTTTTCGAATGAGGAAGGATAATGAACTTCAATGATTTATTTTTATAATTATTGGTAGACAATTCGTTATCGATTAGCTTAACGCCATTATCATGTCTGTCTTTGTAGTTCTGTCTCAATACAAATTTGTGGTTAAGAACATATTAAAATAGCAATATATAACAATAAAAAATGACTTTTAACGTATACAAATACAGAAATATCAGTTAAATACGTGCAAAGGTTGATGTAGTAAATGATGCAGGAAGAAGCATAATTAGTTGGAATGTCATTCAGATATTGAGAGATAAATATAAAAAAATGTTCTTACTGCAACTTTTTGGGACTTCTGAACAAATGGTTACATAATTTCATGATATTTAGTATTAATCTCCGAGCTAGTTTACATATTTAAAGGAAGGAAAAAAATCCCATCCTTAGCTACAAACAAGGGTCCTCTTATAACGGGTTCCAATCTATTTTGCCCTTCATCATACTCTAGCCAATTGTGTCCCTTAAATCGTTTCATTTTTTATTTACCGTTTGGCGACCTGTTCATTTACGCTTTCATTATGTCAGGAGCCATGCAAAGACGACTTTTATAGTATTACATCCTAGAAATTATAGCCATAAAACTCTTAACGCGGCGACTAGCTTCAACAAATCGATTTACTTTTCTATGCATTGTTACGTATGTTTATGCACATATACACACACACACACACACACACACACACACACACATATATATATATATATATGTGTGTGTGTGTGTGTGTGTACATATATATATATATATAACATATACATAAGATACTGGTAGCAGGAAGAGGAAATTAATACAGCCTGTCCTTTAATTTGTGATGGGATGTAAAATAGAGCTAATAAAGATGTTTTTGTAGTTCGGAAGTTAAAAATCCGAAGTATTTTTATCGACGTGTTGGACATGACAAGAGTGGGGATGATAGTGTTAATTGTGGTAACAGAGTAGTAAGTAAGAGGCTGGGAAATGTATTATAGTAAATTGGAAGAGATTGGGGAAAGTTTGCTGACATGATAAACAATGGATTGTAAGGCTTTGGACAATGATTGAGGTTGCAGTAAATTAGGGAGACATTCGGATAGCAAACCTTGACAAGGCGAATCGAATCAGAATATAATGAGAAATGTGGTTGGTATGCGATGAAGCCAGTTGTGAAACATGTATAATGTTCAGTGCTAATTAGTCTTGTAAATCTATTGAGTCGTCAGAGCAACGTTTGTATTAATTTGGTTTTCATGTCATGATTAAAGGGGTGATACAATAGTAGGGCATTCTATTGACTTCTAGAACTCCAAGCAAAAGAACAGCTTGTCACTTTTATAATGTCGATGTTACAGCAGTAAATTATAACTCGTTCTGCTGTACCTATCAAAATGTAGATGACTGCGGTCTATTCAAGACTTGGGTCATGAGCAGAGCAGAGTGGCAACGATATAAACATGTATCACTGTTGATTCAGTTAATTGTTCGCTACTTAATCAACTCGCAATTATGGTTATTCTAATATTAACTTAATGTGATGTTGGTCTTTAACCTAACGTAAGCAATGAGGAAGGAAATATATGAACGAAGTTGTTGTATCCTAAAATTTCGTATACATTTCGTCATTACAAAAGCCCACTCATTTCATATCGTGATCAGAGTGACCTTAGAGTATTTGATTATTATTATTAGGAGGTTCCTGACTGTATATTAGCTCCCATTTGGCGTGATATACTCTATCCACGTATTAGAGTGTTAACAATACGTATCGTTTTAGACCCTAGACATTTTAGTAAATCTCTTAACAGATTTACAATTAGAACATACCATAATGTAAACGTAGTAGAAATACCTGCGCCATTACTTGATGGTTCAAAATGGCTGCCAGTTAATAATAAATCACCTGAATCGGTTTATAGTTAGTTATCTAATATTCCGAAAATATGTCATAATTAGCTAATGTTAGATATCATTTTATATCTTCCATGCAGGCATACATTTCTTTATGGACACAACATAGAAACTGAATAGAGACGCTGTGTTACATGGTTAGCTTTTTCAGTTTTACAAGAGACCTAGTTTTGTACACGTGCTCCAATGCTTTTCGTTTGTCCTACCTGGATCTGGTTTTCTGGAAATAAGCATATAGTTTTCAATTCAGAGTTTTGCGAATTGCTGTAGCATGATGGTTAACTATCAGGCAAGACGCTACCTTTCACCGACTTGAAAATATTCCATTTTGAGCCATCAAGTAATTCACATAACACTAGTAATTCATCGAAGATGAAATGGCGGACTTATTCTCCAGCTATCGAGATATCAGTTATGAGATATGAAGGAGAAACGGTAAATAAGTACAATATATGTCATGTTTCATTTAGCAGAATTGCCATTATTTTTACAATACATTTGACGTTATTATTAGGTTTCTTTATAGTTTTAACTTATACCAGAAATCATTTAAAGTTTCTTGAAATAAAACGCTAATGAGATTTTAAATGTCAAAGTGAATAGCTTGAACAATCAAAGTTTTAACAAACACATTCAACAGAAATTTCATAAAAATATAAACAAAACAGGATTCTTGCTAAAGTGTCACTGATGATATCGAAATTTTCACAACAAATAACTTTCTAAACAAAGATTATTATTGTTCTATTCAGTTTGGAGTGTATATCATATATCAATGTAGCGGGAAACGTTGACACACGAGTTACAAATGTGCAAGGGTGAATAAAAAAAAAAAAGATGAATAAAAACTGGATGAATAAAAACTTTAAGCAAAGAATATATCAAGAAAAGAAAATTCATATAGATTAGAACTACAGAATAAATACGATTATTGAAAACAATAATTAAATGAAGTTTGATTTGAAAAGCCTGAAAGTTCGAAATAGACAGCTCGGTTACAATGGGACATGGGACCTCCAGAGTTTCATCGGTGAAGGCTCTGCACGACTGTGGTTACCTTCTAAATATTCTACAACAACTGGATTCAAACAAAGGAATCAGCTACTGTCATTTTGTGCCTTGATCGTACACCCTCTTATTCATCATCATCACCATCCTCCTCCTCCTCCTCCTCCTCCTCCTCCTCCTCC
>NC_068993.1:2126855-2129875 GCF_001194135.2 Octopus bimaculoides
CATTATCATCATCATCATCATCATCATCATCATCATCATCATCATCATCATCATCATCATCCATTTTGTAGGAGCTCAACTATAATCTCGATGAATATATTCATTGTTCTCAGAAACGAGAATATAATATCTCCTTCAGAATGAAATATTGTTTTAAACCTTTTTACTCTCACCACTTGTTTCTATCCTTTTGTAATTCCATTCCTTGCCGATGCAATTATGGTCCACTCCGTTCTATCCTCAGTGGATGAATAGTACTGCAGAGAGGTGTGCTTTCGCAATATGTATGTGTGCATGTATGTATGTCTGCATGTATGTATGTTTGTATGTATGTATGTATGTATGTATCTTTGTCTGTTTATCTAACTATCTATCTATATACATACATGCACGCACACACAGACATACAAACGTAGTCATATATGTGTGTGCGTGTGTGTGTGTTTGCGAGTGTACATATATAATGTTCTAGGTAAGTAATAATTCTAAAGAATCTGCCGCATCCCAAGGTGATGTAGAATAAGTTAGTCGGTGTGGATACACAACAACACTAATTCAATAGATTCAGAATTTCGCTTTCTAAACCGATCGGCCAATGTTCTGCCTCTCCGCATTTATTTAATACTGTTTCAGTAATCCATAATTAGTAAAGAGATATACAAATTGCAATGATAAATACAATCACGTAATGTTTCTTTCAGGAAACAGATGCTTAGTGACTAATTACAGGTGATATGTCGACATTCACTGACAATAAGTTAATTGTTGATATTTTGTCAGAAAACATCGTGAAATATATTAAGAATAGTTTTAATTGGCGATGAATATCTCAGTTCACCTGTGACGACTATTTTCTTTGTCTCCAAGTCTAACGACAACGAAATTTTGATTTCTTTCGAATTATGAAGCAATTACTCTATGTGAGGGAAATTAATTTTACTGTTTGAGGATAGATTCGGCACAATTAATTCAGTGTTAGATTAAATATTTGTGTTAACTCTATAGTAAGACATATTTCACATAATAATTTAAAACAAACCACTAAATGCATATCATCATCAACAAAAGTATTTTTTTGAATAAATGTAATGTAACTCTGTTTCCTTTTGTTTCACTTTAATATCTCAAAAGAGAACGACCGCAACCCATAAACATTACTTCACTGCATTTGTAGATGGTCAGATGCAACGGAGATCGTTATCCTTATACACAACATCGGGATCTTGTGCCTTCCACAGACTGGAATCATTTGAATGTACCTAAAAGTGAAGTGATGATTCTCTCATCTGATATTCACAAGTTCAAATCTCTCCGAATCAATGCAACAGACTGTAGGACTTCGTAACAACAAAAGGTTTTCTGTATCAGTGGATGTTTATATATGTCACAAGTGGTAGAAGTGGAATTGGTAAATAGGAAATAGGATCTTTAGAATAAAATAGAATATAAATATCAATCTACAGGATACATTTTAAAATAGCGAAACACATTTCTTACTGCAATATTCCACTCCGTAGATTGAAAGCAGAATATCTTGCTTCAGTTTTTTTTCTCTCTGATGTAATATGAAGATTGGATTAGAATTTAATAATTTTCCTGCGGATTACCACAATATAATTAGAACGTTTCTCTCAAAGGAATTTTCATTATGTGTCCATATTGTATGAAGTAATTGAAATTAGTTTAGCTCGAGAGGTAAAGACGGCTCTATTTCACTTGTGAATTAAGTATGGTCTTGCAGTAATCCATAATTGTGCTCTTCAGAATATAAACTGAATTTCACTGGGGAAAAAGTTTGATGACAACGTCATAGTGTAATTATCCGATCCAGAATCCGTAGCATACATCGGATAGTGAATATACAGACAATCTGGCTTTCAGGAATGGCACGTCGTTGGTTTCTTTAAGAAGCTCTTGCACTTTTTAACGTTTTGTTTTTACTCTGTTGGGCTTTCACGCAATCTCCTCACCCAATATACTTCCTGCTCATGGGGACTTAATATCCGACCACCCTTATTACTTGGAAGCACTGGGTCACATGGTCGTGGAGCAGTTAGAATCTGATCTGACCTGATTAGACATAGTTGTAGTAATATAGCAGTTGTATTACAGCAAAATATGCTATGAAATATAATGCTATAACTATAAAAATAGAGTTTTTTGTAGTTCTATAATATAATTCAGAGAACCTATAATTATAGTGGTTGGGTCTTCAATAAGATATTACATAAACGACGACTAGAGTTGGCACAAAGGAGATACTTCTGTTCATGTTACCGTGCAGGTTTAAAGCGTCTATTAAGCAACATGTTTTATAGGTGTTTCCATATAATCACGACACGTTTCACTATCATTTTTTCTGTTTTCTATTCTGCTCAACAAATTTCATGAGAGATTTTCTCAGCCGGAAACGAAAGAGCGACAATAACAAACACAATGACACGATTGCTCCAAGTATGTGAGTATTTGTGTGTGTGTTCATGCGTGATTGTGTATGTGTGTTTGTAGTACAACTGGTTCTTTGGAAAACACTTGACGTGAAAACACCTGTGGATTTACGAGCAGGGACAATCTCATACGATGAGTAAATAATATAAAATATTAGAGAAGACTACAATAGCAGCACCACGAAGATAAATCCATTTATGTATCGCCATACATTATACATGCATATAAACATATATTCACATCTATCTAGATACATAAACATAAATGTACAGATACATATATACATAACCACCCAACTCAATATAAATTGTAGATCCAACCCTAGGATGGTTCCAAGTGTAGCGTATGTATAAGAGAAGACCACAGGTGGAGTTCAAAATTCTCAACAATTGTTTCAACAACATTCTATTCATGTATTCTTAGATTACACCATGACAAAACTCCACGATAGTCGGGTGAATTTCAAACCTATAACATATAACGAAGGCAGAACATACATACACACACACACACACACACACACACACACACACACACACACACACACACACACACACACACACACACACACA
>NC_068993.1:2129910-2130612 GCF_001194135.2 Octopus bimaculoides
ATATATATATATATATATATATATATATATATATATATATATATATATATATATATATATATACATACATATACACACACATACATATACACACACATACATATATATATGTATGCATGTATGTTTGTGTGTATATGTGTATATATATCTATTAAACTTGAAATGACTACAAAAGCTGGGCAATCGCCAGATGTACATATCCCCGCTGACCAAACAAAGAACACACACTCATAAACACACATGCGCACTCACACGTGTACAGACACACACACACGCACGCATGTATGTATGCTAATTCATTCATGAGAATATCATTTTTGTCTTATGCTTCGCAGAAATTGATTCACAACTATCTAAATTCTAACATGAAGCCTTCTTTTGTTATTAGAGAAATAACAGTACCTTAGCTAAAGCCTAACTCTCTTATATTGATTATTTCCAATTTCCGCAAATTCTTCCCTTATTATGAGAAATTTTGGAGATATAATTTTTAAGAGAACGTCTACGTGTATCTTGACAGAGCCACGAGAAATGGAGATTGCAGAAGTTGATGCTGTGTTAATGCGAAATGAAAGATAAACGTTTCCAAATTTTAATTGTCACTCGACTCTTTAATTTCCTGTAAAGCTAAAAACATGTTTTTTGTGTAAGCTCCTTCGATATACATGTGTGTATGCATACATATATACATACATTCATATA
>NC_068993.1:2130659-2135758 GCF_001194135.2 Octopus bimaculoides
ATAATTACATATAATTATATATATATTATATGCAATTATATGTGTCTACACATTTATATACATGTATATAACTTCCCTCTACACAGATACACCTTCACTCTACATAGATGTTTCCACATAAAAGCACACACGCCCACAGACACGTATAAAATATATTACATACACATTCTTTTCGGCAAATGTTCCATTATTACTATACATTGTCTATGGTGTGTGTATATGTGTATGAGTGTCTGTTTGCTTTTGTGCTATTTTTACATGGTAATTTTTTTATTTAGGAAATGGCCTACAGTGATGACGTCAACCTAATTCCATGTAATATAGTTATAACTGAAAATTTTATTTGGTTTTATTGCATCTGTACACAACCATGTATTGTTCCTGAGAGAGATTTTAGCTTAGCACAATGCAAAAATGATATTGTCTCGAGGTAAGTATGCAGTCTTTGTTATTGGCACATTATTGCTTATTTATACTACAATGTATATGAAAGGATAAAAAGAAGCGCTAAAAGAGCAACAACAACAACTACATATACATACTCGGTGTTCAGAAAAAAACAACCAACAACATTTAATGCAACAACAACAGCAGTGATGACAATACTAAAGAGAGCAGTTTTATCGAGACAACTGACATACAAACAGACTGAGAAGAAAAATCCTGTGATAGTACAAGTGCTTAACATGTTCACAGAAGATCAATAACATATATATATATATATATATATATATATATATATATATATATATATATATATCGGAGAACGTGTTATTTGTTTAACAGTGCGTGAGTTTTTTTAATTCCTAGCACTTGAGAGGGTGGGTGACCTTATTGAAGATGCAGTGTGTCACAAATATTCTCATTGAAGCTCGAAGTCATTTACCAGAGTGTATGGCTTGGAGGCATGTACAATTCTTTCGCTATGAAGGGACGAACGGCCCTTGTCCCACCACATTCCCTTTGACCCAGCGCTACATAAATGATACAAAAGCTATAAAGAGACAAGTTTGCACCAACACTCAGTTGGTAGGCGTTCATGATGAGTAAACCAGAACAAGGGCAACTGATGATTTTGCTTAAGGACCCAGCTTCCCCCAGGAAATCCTGTTCAAATTATTCGAGCACTGGTATGTGTGTTCGATATTGTGTCAGATATTGAGCATCTCTGAATCTCACCTATTGATTTTATTTTTACACACCTGCATATGTCATTTATCTTTTATTTGTTTATGTTATTAGAATGCGGCCATGATGGGGCACCGCCTTGAAACATTTTTAGTCGGATGAATCGACCCCATTACTTGTTTTCTTTTAAGCCTGGTACTTATTCTATCGGTTTCTTTTTACTCAATCGCAAAGTTATGGGGACATAAATTCAGCAACATCGGGATTGACCATTGTGTCTGTCAACAGGTACGAGCGCCCATCCATACTGCAGGGTTGTAGGGGAGTAGTTTCACAACAACGTCCCGCTAATGGACTGGCCTGTGCAGAGTTCCGATTTAAATACCACCGATCATCTCTGGAATGTTTTGGAACGTCAACTTCCTGCTAGACCACACCGACCCACATCGATTCCCTCGCTCATTCGGCGCTGTGCGAAGAATGGGCTGCCATTCCGCAGGAAGCCTTCCGTCACCTGATTGAAAGTATACCTGCGAGAGTGGAGACTGTCATGAGAGCTAAAGGTGGACCAACACCCTATCGATTGATGGAGGGTGGCCAAAACTTGTACTTCATAATCAGGTCGGTGTCTGGACACTTCTGGCCACGTAGTGTATATCTTGTAACGGGCCTAATTTAATTTCGTAAAATTTCTTTATAACCCTGTCATTAGTCATTTTCTTTCTTGCAATATTATTTCTTTCAACTTTTCTTGTCTGTCAATGTTTTACAATATCTTGATACTCGGTGTTTTTTCTTTATTAACATGCGTTATTTTTTTTTTTTCTATTCTTACAGAATTGGCAAAGGTCACATAACACTGAGGTGTAATAAGACTGAAATCAATTACATTCTACTTTTTCAAAAAAATGTTTCGCAATAAATAGAAATTACATATTTGTCTCCCTTGCCCCGTTTTCTTTATTACTCTGGCTTATTTTCATTATGCATTTGCTTCGGTCCTTTCGTTAAAATATAATTCCCCTGATGTATAAATACGTACATTATATATACTCTGAAAATATTCTATTTAGAGTTTCATTCAACTTCCGATATCAGAAATTTTACTATTTTAAGTGTTACATAGGAATTAATTTATTCTTTAGTAAATATTATTCATTTTCCCACCAGCATGTCTTCACTTATTTGGTAATTATCCGATTTCTCTAGCGCTACAAAGCAAGGATATTCCACCTGACCCGTAACTAAAGAGTTATGATTTTTCACTGAATTTTAAGACGTTATTTTTTATATGAAGCATCTTTATGTTTGAAGTTGTTGGTGCTGGTGATGAGTTCGTTTATCCACATTAAATAAATTTCGGATATGTCCATCCCGTCATGAATTATCTCGCAACAGAGTCACTGAAGTCTATCACCAATATCTGGTCTTTGCTTCAGATACTTGCAAGTAATATAATCTATTACTGCAATGTCTAACTTAAGCAAATATTCAAACTTAAGTCGAAATACTGGACTCTTTTTTCGGGGGTGGGGGTCGTGATGGTGCATTTTTCTCCCTCTCTTTTTCTACATTCCTTCTCTCGTATCTTTTCTCTCTTGTTTTCTCATCTTTCTCCTTTCGCCCTTGTCTACTCTTTTCTACTTCCTCTTATTTGTTTTCTTGTGTTTTCTCTTCTTTTTTCTCCCACGTCTCTTTTCTCAGATCATTTCTCTTGTCGCCTTTCTCATGATCTCTTCTTCTCCTTTTCTTCTACTCTCATCTTTTACTTTCTTCTACTCTCATCTTTTACTTTCTTCTCTTTTCTCTCCAGAAATTCTCTCGTCTGCCTCCTATTATATTACTTAACATACTTTCTCCATCTCTTATGTTGCTCACGTCTTTGTTTTTGTATATCCTGAATAGATTTTCCCGTCCCAGTCTTCTGTAGACTCTATGAAATAATGTTCAATCGTATTTACAAGTCGATTTATTTCTCATTAGTGTAGTAATAGACAATTGAGATTTCCAAATTATTCTCATGAAACAGAAAATAGTTTGTATAGACCTACACAAATACGACATATCATGGAAATAATGAAGTCAAATACATCCACTTGCGATAGTTTTCCCCTATTGACAACAAATTCAGATGAATTAGTAAACTTTTTAAACAATGACGCCAACAAATCCAAAGACTGACATCAAGGATGTCACAATTCCAGTACGTTGATTGTATGGGCCTGTAGTTTAGTTGCGTTATGAAGCTCCAGCTCGGGCCTGATTCAATAGTACTATGATCAAAAACATTTCATGCATGATCATGTCATCGGTTTTCTTCTTCGGAGTGTCTAGCTCCATGTTATTTATTTAAGCTTCTATCCTTGTACTCAATTATTGAAGGTGTTTATAGAGAGACTGAGTTGTTATTTCGTTCGGTCATTGAAGTGGCAGACGAATTAGAATATCAAGCTGGATATCTCGCGATATTTTCCAAGATTTTTATGCATTCTGAGTTCACTCTGTTACAAATATTCGGCCACGGTTGCTGGTCTGAGGAAACGTTCCTCCCTCCGCCCACATTTTTGGAGGGCCTGTAACATGGCGCAGTCGATGCATTCCCTACAGACTAAACCACCTGAAATGTAAAATAAACTTAAACTAAATGGAAGTGCAAACACAAATATATTGGAAGAAATCAATAAAGAGTCCTGCATTCTCTGTCGAACTTGAAGTATTTAGAACAGAACACATTTCAACGCGTTTACAGCAAACTCACAGATTGTATCATCAGGGAAACAGTTGTGTTCACCGTTCACTTGTTCTTGTTTCATGTCCCAGTAAATACTCATTACGAGGGTGATTGGCATAAGCTATCTTTCCTTAATTATATATAAGGGTATGAATACATGTATCTATGAGTCGACGGGTGATTGCATGTCTGTACATGCGTGTACATGCGTGTACATGCGAGTATGAATGTATGTATGTACCAATAACTATGTGTGTGCGGTCATGTAAGTGTATGTGCATGTATATATATATATATATATATATATATATATATATATATATATATATATATATATATTATGATACAAAACTTGAATCAAATATATTGCACACACATTCGCATGTTCGCGCACAGATACATATTTCTAGTTCAACCAATAGCATTATGTAAACATGTTTTAATATAATACCGACACGAAATCTAAAATACAACATTTAAAGCGTCTTCATCATTATCATCATCATCATCATCATCATCATCATGCTCCTCCTCCTCCTCATTATCATTATCACCACCAACACCACCATCATCTACCTCATCATTATCATCATGATCCCCCTCTGCCCTACTTCATCTTCACACTCATCGTCATCATCAACCTCATCATCATTAGTAAGTTTATTATCGTTATTATCATTGCTGGTGTCGATGTTTCTATTACAGTTTACGGTCCATTACAACCAATATTTTTATATGAAATAATAAAATTAGTCAAAGTTTTTGATGTTTCCAAAATGGCTTTAATGTTCTTGAAAAACCTACTGTTAATATAGAAGAATTTGTATGCATGTAGCTACAAGGGTCAGTTAAAAGTCTATTAATAATTATATTACACTTTGTTTGAATCTCTTTGTTTCTATCGGAATAATCTGAACAACATTGGTATAATGACTAACCTAACTGTATTGCGTTTTAGATTAAGTCTATACGCAAACAGTTTCATTCTTTGAAACACTTTCATGTTTTTCGTTTAATTGCAGAATCATAAATGAATTTATAGAGTAGTTAATTTTTACACACCATTTCATATGTATTTACCAATATGTTTTCTCTTACATTTTTCGTTTTTATATTTGCCGCATTCACACTTAGCCAGTTGCTATGTTTTTCTGGGGGAAAAATCTAATTAATTATTGTTTTAAAGTCAAACAAAAATATTATATATATATATATATATATATATATATATATATATATA
>NC_068993.1:2135768-2143808 GCF_001194135.2 Octopus bimaculoides
ATATATATATATATATATATATATATATATATGTATATATGTATAAATCTGTGTGTGTAATATGTATGTATATATATATATATATATAAACATATATGCATGTTTTATATGTGTATGTGGTTTTATTTCTGTTTCTGTATGTCTGCGTAGGGGGACTTATACGTGTTTACTAACTATGATTGCAAAATCATACCTAATTGTTTGCTAGCGTCAGCCACATACAGAGATCACTGCTCACTGACAGAAATAATCATAAATTCACACTCACACATATATACATACACACATGCATGCATATATATATATGTATATATATATATATATATATATATATATATATTTATATATATACATACAAACGTATACATACGAATATATACGCATTTATCTATGTACATATGTATATACATACACATCTATACACTCACTCAGATAGGTACATAATACATGTATGTGTGCATGGGTGTGTGTGTACGTGTGCGCGCGAGTGTGTGGACATAGTATTTGCTGTTAATTGGCGACAGAAAGGATTAGGTGTTAACTTTCTGTGATGTTGGCTGTGTGACAAAGTTTGTTGATGATTAAATGTGTTTAGGTATATTCGGGGTGGGAGAGACGGTAAGATAGATAGATTGGTAGAAAGAGAGAGAGTTAGAGAGAGAAAAGAAATGAGGGAGGGAGAAGTGGATTTAACGCATGATTTAATTGTCTAATATTTAGAACATGTGGTTTTCACGTGAATGTCATGACGATGTCAAGACTGAAATAGAAGGTTCGATTCGCACTGAAAATAAACATTGTATAATATAATTTGTGAAATTCTAATCCCTCGTTATTTAAACCTTTTATTGTCGGATTAGACCTTTTGTTGCAGGATTAGTAACATCCAAGTGTCAGAACCGATCAAATCAAAGGCTATCTAAATTCTAAACTTAAAACTTTGCCTTTAAAAATGGAAAATCAACCACAGTTTTGTGTCGCCTCTGCCGTTCATTTCAGTATTCATTGTGTGTGTGTGTGTGTGTGTGTGTGTGTGTGTGTGACTGTGTGTGATTGTTTGTGTGTTTCATTATGTGCGTCAATCCTCGTGTTTTCAGAGGTTTATCACCGTCAACCGCATTCCAAAATTTTCCCTTTCCAGCAGAAGGCGAAAGTCAATGAAGGCTTCACTGGTTCCATGTTTAAATAATTGTTTATAGTGTGCCATTAATGTATTGGGACTTATTTTCCATACGGTTAAGTCTGAGCACTGAATCATGTGATTGTTATTGCACATGTAGTTTACCCCCAGGTAAACGTTATTTAAAGAAACCAAAGATTTTCCGACCTAGAAAATACCGTTTTGTTAGTATACCTGGAACTGTATTTTGTGATATGGTAGTCCTCCTTTAAGATGATTTGGAGGATATTTGGTTGCTATTTCTAACAGGTCTATCGAGGATAGTGATTCCTTCACTGGTTGCAACTTTGTCGAATAGAATTTCGTCAAGAATATTTACTGATAGTATATTACCAGAATTACAACATAAGAATTTCTGAAAATTGGCAGAAAACCAAAATGGCGTTTGATTAATGTGTAACTCCATTGTGTAATATGACATTCTCTATCATCTTTAGGATATTGTCTATAAACTTTATTTCTCACTAGATTACAAGTTCAGGTGATTTTCTGATAAGATTGTTACAGATTGCTGAAACCGCTTCATTCCTATTATTTCAAACAGCCGAGCATTGTTGTGAAGCAGCTAAACATTATTTCCCTGTTAGCAAACAGCTGAAAGCCATTTTACAGTTGGGAAACGAGTAAAGACTATTACACTGCTCCTAAACAGCTGTAGGCTCAATTACTATTGTGAAAGAGCTAAATTATGCTTTAATTTATTTATACATAACGGAAGTTGGTTTAAATGTTGTTAAATAACCAAGGACCGGCATCAATCTGCTGGAGGCCATTTTCCTTTTCGGCTACATTTACTAAAGTTACTATCGTTGAGGACAGTTAAATATCCTTAAAATTGAATGGCAACAGTATTGAGATATTAAAAACATCTCATTACTATATTATATGAGTGGACACTCTATTTTCCCGGCAACAATTGTCGTTGTTGTTGTTTTGATGATACTTTTGGTGATACAGTTGCACAAAAAGCAACTGAAATGTGCAAAAGGAATGAATGCCTATAATTAACGTTAACACCATTCTGTCTTACCAAGGTAAATATTTCCAGGATAGCAAGAAATATTTTAAAAAGTAGATACAACGAGAGTTATCAAACAACTTTCGTAATGTAACGTAATATTATGGTAGACCTACAAGAAGAAAGAACTCGAAATAATAACTGTATCACATATTAAAACAAATACGAATTCTGGTTTCCCCCAGATATAAGTACCTTATGTTCATTCAAAACCAAATATCAGTTTCATCAAACTGTACAAGTTATGCAGAACCCGAGTCGCTACACGTTTCAAATACAACAATCTTTACGCGGAGATAAGCTAAAAGGCTGCGTCGATGTTAAATTGCGGAAATCTCTCAGTATAAACCGTAAATATAATGTCAATTAAAATCGAAGATCTCCTCCCAGATGAAAGTTCAAAGCCATATGTATTTCAACATGTATTCTAGCTTTCCATGTTTACTTTTAAACGTATATTTCGGCTCTAATATCAGAATATAATATTCAATACAATATTGAATACATTTTGCGTAAACGTACAGTGGGATATATCAAACGTAATTAAACAAAGATTTTAGAAGCTCAAAAAGTTGATGGCGAAAAAGTACTGTTCATAGCATTCAGTAATTTTGGTATACATATGAATGAATGCATGTCATACACTTATTGGAACCAATCGTCTGCATTTCCTCAGTAATTTTAGCTTGAAAAAGTGCATATATATATCTAGACATGAACTAAGTAAATGTGATTTATTCGCTGAAGGAATCGATATTCTACGCTGAATAATATTTAAGGCCCTAAACCTGAATGTTATATGTACTTTTTGTCTTGCGTATATGCAATAGGTCACTATGATAAGGACTTGCCCAGTTATTATAAATGAATGTAATATGAAAAAAGGAAAGGGAAAAACAAGTATGTGGAGTTTGATGTATTATGTTTTATAGAAAACATAACTTGAATTTCGATTACATTTTTTGACAGATTTCGACGTTGATGTAAAATGATTGCAAATGTTTATGTGTAATATTTTCTGCGTGTTTTTGCAGTTGAAAATATAACTTTAGCTAATTTCCCTACCATAATAAAATAATCACAACAAAAATGCGTGCAAACATATATTACGCATATAAAATAGTATACGATTAAAATATAAAACAAATATACAATTGAAATTATATTCTAAGCATATTTTTAAAGAATGCTTCTAAAAGTAGCATTAAGAGGATGAGAAACTATCAAAAGAATATATACAAAATTGGACAAATGTTGAACAAATTCTTAGCATTAAGGAATCTTAAACAGAACATTATAATTATGAGTGGAGTGATTTCCTATTACGAATTTTGAGTTTTCATGTTGTAAAATGCCATGTTTTAAGAATAACAAATTTTGGAATGATAGCGATTATTTACTCACTTTTTATGGAATCATAAAGCAGAGATGAGGATACAAAATGAAGCAGTTATTACATAAAATAGTATCTTAAATCTTTTCCCAATGTTGTTTGTCATTTTTGCTTGATATTTTCATAATATTACTTTTAAATTATGACAAAGCTGCAACGAAAACATGTCAAGTAACCTCTTTTTTGCTCCAATGAACTCTAATGTTATACAGGCCAGATATTAAGCAAACGAAGCGAATTTGAAAACGAAAACTCTACACAGGAATACATGTTTTCGGTTCTCTTCTAGAATTTCCCTTAAAAGTTAATACACCTTTTACAAAGGTTTTGTTTGTACTATAGTGAATAGCACTCCATTTACAGACTGTTGAATTCGTTTCAGACAAATATAATCTGATAAACAGCATGCTTCGCCGTCTCTGTGTAACGAAATTAGAATTCATACTACAGCCATTGAAACAGTTTGAATATGGTTCTCAGAACAAATAAACTTGTTTTCTTTTCCAAATACAACAAATATTTCAAATTGATTCTTCTAATCAACATTGTGAATATATTTCAAGAACCAAATAATTCTTTCGTTTATTTTTGCCTTTCCAACTTTTCTATTCTTTAAATTGCACAGGAACCTGTTATTTTAGAATTGCCAATATTGAATAAAATATAACATACATTATATATAATGTAGTGTAATACATACATACATACATGCATATATATATTCACACATATAGATATGTATGTATGTGCGTGCGCGTATATATATGTATGTATACATACGTACATACAGGCAGCACACAGGCACCCCCGCACACACATATGCCGCCTTGTATATCACAACTGATATTACACTGTCTCTAGAAAAGTTAGTAACCAGATATATGTAGAATGATGTAAACTAAAACACGATTAAGACAAGACGTTATTTCAATGCAAGTCTTGCTACTGACAGCTTGTGCTCCTCTCCTTGCTATATTGTCTAATACTAATGATAGTCATTTCAATATCTTTTATTCCAAACTCAGCTTCTTTTCCAAATAGATTCAACAGTTACTGAAGAGGCCTCATTTCCCAGGATGATGTTTCAATTCCTGTTCATTTCCGTTCCCTGCAATACATTGTATTCCAGATTGTCATTATATGATTTGGATTCTCTGTCGCACATATCATGTCTACCTTTATATACGTCTGGTTAACATGTTCACATCATGAATTCAATTGGCTTTTCTTATGGAACACACATGTATGTTTTTTACGAAGAAATATTTCAGTGCCAACACGAGAGTAGCTTCATCAATAGGCATCACATACTTTTCATTCTTGAACTGTTCTTGCATTATCAACGGACATTTACTTATCAATAGTGATCATATTTAGATTGAAACAGTGTCTATTAGACTGTAAATCACAACATTTCATTAAATTATTAAGCAGAAATCACTCTCACCAACTCAGTATAGAGTTGATAAAGTGAGGTTTGTGATTATAATATCCAGTATCAGATTCAAATGCGTTTACTTGTGCATTTTAATCATGATCCTAACAAATTCCAACGCCATGAAACACATATATACCATGAGTTTAGAAAACATATTCAATATATAAAACGTGTATTCCATTTCCTTCGCTGTTTATGGTTGGCATTGTTGTCGGCAAGTCTTTTTCTTCTCAGTGACATAACTTAATATTCAATAACAGTTTCATGGAATTCTTTTGTAGCAATTATCATTACGATTTGTTGGCAATTATCCAATACTTCTGACACTATGTATAGACTTTAAATATGACCTCCTCACAGTCTCTGACGCTTCAGAAACGTTCACCTCTTATATTAAGGAATCCCAGCAACAATAAAGCCTTTGTGTGGATATGATAAGTATCTTCCATTATGGCATTATTCACTTTCTGCAAAGTTGGCATGATTTCGTGCATCATTAAAGTGATTGATTCAACCAGATTTATATAAACATAGATAAACGGGGTTTAGGATTGGGGGAAATGAATGACAGGAATTAAGCGAGAGATTAAATTTGCTCATCTATTCAATTAACACTAATTACTTCAATTATCTTCCAGTTATTCGTACAAGCAACTTCCTCACTACAGATTTTCCTATTTATTAAGGAACATGAAATCCTATTTTGATGATCATTAATGCATTCCATAATTCTCTCACATTACATGACTGAAAAACCTAGGTCTTTGGAACAAAAATGTTGTTGCCAATCATAGCCGAATATTACCCAATAGCATGATCTACTAGGTTTTTGCAAATTGTTTTGCGTGACTACGTACTGTAAATAGAAACAGACAACATCTCAGCCGTCTCAATTTTGACCAAGTTAAACATTGAGGCTGTGGCAGTTGGAGAGATAGTAAATAAGTGAAGTATTATTACTGTTAAGAACAGTAATAATGAGGTGGCTAGCAAGATTTCTACCTAAACAGGTTTAATATGAAATATTTGAACAAAAGAAGGATAAAGATACAGCTTGCTAAAATTCAAAGCGAAAGCTTTAAAAAACCTACCTTCCAGTTATCGAGCACAAAATTTTACACAAGGGATCCGCTTCTGGCATGAATCTTCTACCATAGCTAAGTGTGTGTATCTTTGTATCAACACCTATAGTGACTAAATCCATCATTATCACCACCACTATTATGAACAGCATCATAAATACCACCAGAACCACCAGCACCTCGACCATATTCATATTCATCATCATCATGGTTATCATAAGTTTTGAAATGTTTTCTAATACAAACTAAGATTAGGAAAATAATCAGTTGAATATCGTGGCGAATGATATAAAAATTCTAAGTTTAGAAAGAAAAAGTAATATGAAAATGTCTCTTAAGTTGAATAATTTCAGAAAAAATATCATACAGATAAATGACAATTAAGTTACAAAGGTATTTAAAAGGAATCTCAACTTTTCAGCAGAAATTTTATATCTTCAAGGCATCCTTTTCGAAGGTTGCGGCTTGGGGGATTCTTTGAGAAAGACGGTGTTATTGACTTCTATCCGCCCTCGGCTTAGAAATTCTCTTGAAATAGAAGTCTAGTCTATTACATACACACTAACATATTCTTGCGACTTATTGTATTTTCTTAATCTCGCCCAGAGATATATAACGAATCACAGAGCAGGTATGCTAGTGAAAGAAATTCGAAATTGAATGAATGAAAATGAATATTATATTCGATAGATTCTTCTTTTAGTAATTCCTTTCAAATGCCATGTTGGCGAACGCCGTGTATAGCATTTAATTTGACTTAAATACTCTCCTTTCATCTCTTGATTGGCAGGTCATATAGTAGACTTTCAAAACAGTCTGCGATGCGGTTAGAAGATGCAGATTGCAATGATGGTTTCCTGTTTTTATATTTAGATAGCAAATCCTTAAATATTTGAAATATCTTCGTTAAGGATGAGACTTTTATCTCAAAACACACACAACAATCATAAAAAATTATGAATACATCGGATATACACTCATACATACATACATACATACATACATACATACACATATGCATTTCGTCTACAATCTAAAAAGTAGGAAACTATGCCTTAATGGATACATCACGCAGACAATATTAATTCTTGTAAGATAACGTTTTATTGACACATATAAACACATAAATTTATGTAAGTCTGTTTTGTGGAATATCGGTGAAATGGAGGGAGGACAACATTTTCATGACGTCCACCAAATATCGTTAATTATACATCTGAGACAGTTTTAGATGTTGGAACAGAAATCAAATTTGTTTGGTAAACTGGGGAGAAGTGTGTTTATAAATTTATTTCCTTCTACTTTAAATATTCCAACAATGATAAAGAAAAAAATTATGGCACAATGTTATCATTTTATCGCTTTTTCGTCTTTCGATTCTATGTATTTTCCTAGAAGCTTCAGAAATACAAGATATGCTGCTATGATATGCAAAGTCTGTCTATTTATAATGGAAAATGGAATTACATAGCTAAATCTACGATTTTCTATTTACCTGAAAATAGACTCGAGTTTTCTGTTGCCGTCTGAAGACATTTAGAAACAGATATACGCAATCTATATCTAAGGGCTCTTAATGTTAAATGTCAGCAAGAGAAATATAGTAAATATTTTTTGTATAGAATATAAAAATAAAAAGAAAAACAGTTAAGAAATAGTGAGTATAGTGAACGGTATTTGAGGATAATTAACTAAATATGTGACAGTGGTGAGAAAATGATGTTTGAGTCTACATGTTTGACGCAGATTTCATAATATTTATTTGTAGGAAATGTCATTTAATTTCAAGGATAGGTGACTGAAGTCGTTTGTCAGTTTCAATAGCTGCAATGTTTTGAGAAATATACTGCATAAAGTTTTTTCGTCAGCCTCATTCATACCAATCGTCTAGAGAGAGAGAGAGGGGGGAGATAAAAAGTAGGGGATAGC
>NC_068993.1:2143818-2148709 GCF_001194135.2 Octopus bimaculoides
TATATATATATATATATATATATATATGTATATGTATATGTAAATATGTATATATACATATATATTTACACATACAAAATATATATAGACATACATATACAAAATATATATAGACATACATATACAAAATATTTAAATACACAAATATATATATGTGTGTGTGCGTGGTGGGGTTTTGACCAATGAATATGGTATTCATGTCAAATACTGATATAATATAATTATGATTTCATTAAAATATCATGTTTCTAGAAAAAAAAAACGTGGTTAGTTATGTATTTGTTCGTATAGAAATGGCTCTTTATTGTTCGAATAGAAAATTAGTATTCATGCTGTGAATTTGGTAAACAAGCGAAGTTGCAGAGACTGAAAGAGTTAATATTTGGAATATGGAAATTCAAAGTCTTTAGAAGAAGACTGAGGTCAAATTCTGTAAACGGTGCTGATCAATATTTGCTGGACTACAGTAATCTCAAAATTGTATTTCTAGGTAGTTAACAACAAAATATCCTGAATTAACTGCTGAAATCATTTATATTTCGGAGATGAGCTCATTCAAAATCTGAATTGCTACTCCAGCATTTGTGTTGAAAGCTATAAGAAACGAAGGGTAGAACTTCGAAGTGGTGCAAGTTTGATGCATAAACACATACGCAAGTACATGCAAATAAGTAAATATTAAATATCTAGCTGTGAGAGAATATATGTATATAAATGTAAACACCTTCCTTGTAGGTTTTAATGTGCATAGAATATTCAGTTAATGTATATATATATATATATATATATATATATATCGAAGAAGGAAAAAGAAAGTAGAAAGATTCAGACAATGTGGAAAGTTTAGCAAGACCTTTGTATTTCAGGCGCAAGATCCATCTCCAGTAGAAAAGAACAATCGACGAAAAGTCCAGTTATGTAGGTTCTGGTAACCCATTCAACTGCCCAAAGCATTTATAAAGTCTAAAACTTTCCACTTCCTCTCTTTTTTCTTCGACATTACAATGCTTCAAGCGAACTACAACGCTCTTTTATAGATGACGATAATGAAATATAGAAAGACATTTCGTTTAAAAATTATGGTATGCAGGGAGTAATAAATGTTTAAAAAAGAAATTTTGGTACCAGACTTTTAAGGTGGAAAATAACCCAGATTTTGACTGACAGTAATTATAGAAACGTTAAAATTGTGTGTAACTGTGTCTTTAATTCTATGTCCATAGATGTATGTGTAAATAAGGTTTTAAATTTGTGCATGGAAGTTAAGTGTACCACACAGACTCAATTTCTGTCCGAGCCAAATTATTTGACCTCATGAAATATTTGAGCTTACTCCGACGAAGACAGAAAGTGATACACAATTACTCAGCTCTGAGAGCATTCCATCTCATGTCCTCTTGTAATTTATTCAATTTCTCATATATACATACATATATATGTATTATATGTACTATATATGCGTGTGTGTGTGTCTGTGCCTGTGTGACTGTGCAGGTATGTATGTGTTTATGTATGCATGTATATACACATGCAAATTATATCGCATACAAGGGTGTATCGGAAGATATAAGTTTAACTGAAGAATTTGTTTTGAATTGTCAAACATATTCCTGTTACGTAAGAAATTAGTTATTAATGAAAGTTTCCATCATTGATATATTCTTAACATGTGCATCAGCGATGCACAGCTGAATTAAGTATAGAAACGGAGCGAAGTTCTTTATTGGAGAACTTATTAGCTGGAAAATGGAATGTCCTCTAGTTAACTTTGTTATTGTTTAATCTAATATTTATTCCGAAATAGATATAAATGGATAGTTATAACAACACTTATTCACGCCAACCTATGCACTAAGACCAGCAGTCTTTCATAGAATGTATTATAACAAATCCCAATATTACTGCAACAGCATCTGATTTGCTGCTAGACACCACTGAAATACAAAGCCAAGTATGGCATTATAATGGCAAGCTAGCAACTATCAGCTAAGAGATGGAGAAATGAAAACAGGAGAACAGAAATAAAACCAATTCATTGATTAAATTAGAGTCATTAGGTATAGTTGTAGGGGTTGTCTTATACAGATTTTGCAATTTCATTCGTATATAAGAGAAAAGTGATTTGAAATTTTCTTAGCGTTCAATTTAGATAGCTGGAACAATGAAAGAATTTCTGTGCGGCTCGGATTTATGTTCTTGCAAGGAAATCTCTTCTTATGTCGATGATCTGATGAATGGTTTCAATAAAAGATCAAGCCAGCGTCTTCCGGTGCACAACTTAATGGAGTTTAAGTAGTTTCCATGTTTAGTCTTTATAAAGAAAGTTTCCATATTATGGCTAGCAATCTCAACGAATGCATTTCAAATGCGTTCTGTATTACGGTGGCCGGAAGGAGAATGCTATAGTGAACCAGCGAAATCACTAACAAAACTCGATAATGGTCATGTAGAAGAAATGGTGAGCGGAGAAGCTATATGGAAATTAAAATAAATACCAGTAATAAGTGTAGAGAGGACTTAATTAATTTCGTTTCCAATATTTAAACATGAATTTCTTCTTCGAAATAGTTTCGTTATATATAAACTTACGACGATACAGGCATTTTCTGAGGAGTGCTAAATATAGATTAGGAAATATGTAGAAATGAGACACATAAATAGAGAGGCTGAATTATGAGAAGAACCAGGTAAATATTGTACAAGCGCACACTTAGACATTCACAAACACACACGTGTGTGTGTGTAAGGGAGAGAGAATGTTAAGCTTATACTGACATAAAGCAAAAACTTAGAACCAATTAACGAAATTAGAAATTGCGAACTTATGAATGAAGTGAAAAAAAAGGTCTGAATACAAATCGCTGATGAAATAATTGCTCGAGTAATACATATATCAATTAAATATAAGGATAAAATCTATATCAGATTTTATCAAGTAACCAGCGTGTAAAACCAATTAAGGTAAAATATTAATACTAAGTAAAGAATTTTTTTTTTAAATACATTATTACCTTAAGGGCTGCTACTATAAGTAAAGTTACACGCTGGAAAAGGACGCTAAAGTCAAACTACTTTATAGAAAATATACACACGCGCTGAAGTCGAGGAGATGAACAAAAAAAAAAAAAGGTTCTTTTATTTATCAGCTCAGTTGCATATCGAAACGATTTCATGGTCAGCGCTGTAACACGCTCTCCACTCGTCAGTGCAAACATAGCCAGAATATAAAAATATAAACACTTTTACATACCATACGAACATAACGTATCCACAGAGTGTTCACGCTTATACATCCATGAAAGGATTTCTATCTTGTTCATCTCAGCCATCTCAGACTAGATGGACAAGATAGAAACCCTTCCATGGATGTATAACTGAACATTTGTATATACTCTGTGGATACGTTGTGTTCATATGGTATGTATAAGTGTTTACACTACACACAAAACACACACAACATATAAATACACGCACACACGTACATACATACGCACACACATACTTCAAATTGTCAACTAAATACCTCTCTACTGACCATTCCCCTACGCACATATATGTATGTGTGCGTGTGTGTGTGTGTATATATACATACATACACTCACATAGATATATATTTATGAATATGTGAGTGTGTATATATGTGAATAAACACATTTACACATACACTTTCACACACACATTAGTACGCGCGCAAGTGACTGAATATTCCATAGTCATATGTTGTCTTTCCGTAAATCCTTTTTCGATGTGTAGAATATGTTGGCGAACCTTACTCTTGTTGGTGGGAATACATGGAACCAAATCTTTAAGTCTACAGTGTAATGCCTCAACTCGTTTCCGATGCTGACAAACGTATTCTCTCTATAATGACAAACGTATTCTCTCTATAATGTGAGTATATCTCTGCACCTTTCTTCTCCTTTTATTGATGTGGGAATTAATGGCATATTCACCTCTACTCTAAATACTAGCAACAAAACCTTATCTTCCGGCGCATCCGTTATGTACGATATTATTTTGATTCCGTTTGTTCTGACAATGAAAGATGAATGAAAAAAAAATCCGACAACAATCAATAGGTTGTGTCCATGTCACTAATCCACAGAAATGACGTTGATCGATCAATAACATCAAAGTATCTGAAAACAGACATTTTCCCACTACTTCTTAACTACACGTGAATAATTACGAGCATGCTGAGGAAATATCTTTTGTTTCTCTTTTTTTTACTACGAAAGTTGGTTCCCGTCTTTAGATTATAACCTGTGCGGAAGGAACATTTTTCTTCTCTCGCTAATTTCGTTTTATTTTGTACAAAGTATATAATATATAAAAATGGTATATTCCATCTAGAATAAGTCACTCCCTGACTTCAGCAACAATGGCTCGAGTATCATCAACATCAACGTAACTATAAGTGCAACAAACGCTTATAGCTATGTTGCGAGAATTTTAAGAATATCGACTTAAAAGCAGCAACTTAGCATTAAAGAAAATGAAAGCAAGATCAAAGAAACAGCACCGACAGCGCTGATAACATGCGCAACAAACGTAGAGCTGCAAACTGAGTTTGATATCAACAGGATCACAATATTTCCTCTATTAAGATATATCGGGTAACTAAACAAAGAATAAATCTTATTTAGAAAATTTTCCGGAATGTATTTAGGACAAAAGGAGGTCAGCAGAGCACAAAACTATGTTTGCCAATGAACAAGAGAGAAGCAATCTTTCTGAAAAAGCGTTTGACACGATTTGGATGCACGCATGCGATCTTCTCTACATGCAAGAATTTACTGATGCTCACTCAGTCACAGAGACAGACACACTTACACCCACACATGTATGCACACATATGTGTATATATATATATATATATATATATATATAT
>NC_068993.1:2148756-2155158 GCF_001194135.2 Octopus bimaculoides
TATATATATGTAAATTTAAATAATAATGGTAAGAATTGATATTAATTAAATTAATATCAATTGAAACCAGAGGCCTAGCGTATTGAAAAAATTCTGAAGATTCAGAAAATTATATTACATACATATAAGAGGAATGACCACTAGGCGGATTCCTAATATGCTAAAGATATTGTATCACGCTGCAATATGTATTTACATCACCTTATATATTTTGCCTAAGTTTTCACCTGCATCGTTTTAAAATATGTTCCAGTTCAGTGTTTATCTTAGAGTCTATCTTCTGAGTATGATAACACATTTATAACTTTATCTGCCGGAAGTTCCCCGTTCGTTGACCTATTGTCGTCTTTGTTTCTTTCTTTTGATCCTGTGAGACAACATAGCACAAGAATTCATTGAGATAGATTTGCATGTCCAGTCGCTTTTATGTTGTACATGTCGAGTAATCTTCTTGAAGTAGTCGGCATAATTCAATACAGGTTTGTTAGTTCTAGCTATAGCATTGAACATTTTCACCCATTAATGGATACAATTAGCCTCACATTATCTCCAAGCAATTGTGAACGTTCATTTCATTTATGTGTTATAAAATTATGACTGAGATTAATAAATATTTCAACAAAATTTACTTTTAATATCATTACACGTTAGTAATATAATTACGACCGAAATATATGGGTATAAAATGACAGTAATCTGGAAGTCTGAAACTTTTATAATTCTGCAAATATCGCGAGAGAGAAGACTTCAGATAAAATATTATCTAAGGAAATATATTTTCCACTTATCTACAAATAGTTCAATATCCTTTGCAACGCTAATCTAAGCTTCTGTTTTTTTTTTAAATATTTGTTTTCTTTTGCCGAAAATTTCTATTTGTAATGTTTAGCAATTTCATACTTGAATATCGTAATATAATTTACAAAACTAATTTCCACAGAAAAGTAGTTATATCTTTACTTGCCCTTCCTTGTTACTGCTGTTGTTGTTGTAGTTGTTGTTATTGTTGTATATTTGGCAGATTTGTTTCATATCAAGCCATTCGTTTTCCTATATTGTTTTCCGAGAATTTGATTATTCGACTACTCTCCCTCAAATTCCCTTTCTCTTCTCTAATTGACACACACATATAAATTCATACATATATATACATAGATAAACACACATACACACACACACACACACACACACACACACACATATATATATATATATATATATATATATATATATATATGTGCGGGCGCGTGTGTATTGAAGCATATGTATATATATATATCAGTATCGATATCTGTATCTATATATCTATATCTACCTACCAACCTA
This sequence comes from Octopus bimaculoides, assembly GCF_001194135.2. Taxonomy (NCBI): domain Eukaryota; kingdom Metazoa; phylum Mollusca; class Cephalopoda; order Octopoda; family Octopodidae; genus Octopus; species Octopus bimaculoides. The sequence continues at coordinate 2,150,083 of NC_068993.1, forward strand.
CCTACCTACCTACCTATCTATCTATCTATCTATCTATCTATCTATCTATCTATCTATCTATCTATCTATCTATCTATCTATCTATGTGTGTGTGTGTGCGTGTATATATGTGTGTGTATAATAATATATATTATAATTTACATATACATACATGTGTAGATATATGTGTGTGCTTTGTGTGTGCATGAGTGTGTGTCCAAGCGCGTACTAAACAGCTGAAGTGTGGATATCTGCACCTATATCAATTTATCTAAACGTCTGTTCCATGCACTCGTTCTGTTTATCGTGCACATAGATGAAAAATCTAGATACATAAACAAGTACACACCTAGATACATATGTATATAAACATACATACATACATACAAGTATATCCGTAGTAATGGAGAGAATCATCGACTTTAGACAAACTCCAATATTTATATGGAATTCTGCAAAGAGAAACCAATATACATGTGCGCGCGCGCGTCTTCGCATGTGCGTTCGTGTAGATGTGTTTGTATGTTTATGATGATTACATGTTCATACTTGTGTGACTTGCAGTAATGCGAAAAACAATTTTCAATACTTGTAGGCTGAAATAATATTTATTCAAATTTGGGTTTGCCGGAGTCGCTACTCAGGCAATTGTTTTTCTTTTTTCTGCCTTTTTTGAGATTCATTCGTAAGGCGAACTGATAACTGTAAATGGAAAATTCCGAGTAGCTATTTCCGCAGACTCAGCAGAGCAGGCTATACATTAATAGTTCCAGGAGATATCAGTTATGCATGTTACGCATTACGGACGAAAGTCCCTGCATTAAACAAACAACATCAAAGGGATATTTAAATACATAATGATGAGATTTTGTTGGCGGTTGTAACCAAGAGAATCCTGTTAAAGCAGGAATAACATTCATGTTCATTGGAGTATGTTTCATCCTTCCAATATTTCGACGTAACTATCCCTTTTACAGGAGTGTTGTTGTTACCACACAGCCACCTGTAGAGTCCCTTACTTACAAAGAAGGTTTCTCATAAGCCTAATACAAGTGACGAATAAACATTATGGGTCCACCTTTTCAGCGCTTTATCTAACATTTAATTTTTAAGTAATTAGTAAAGATATATTCAAATTGCATTCGTTTAAAGTTTAATAACAACGAAAATTGGCCACCTTAACGGATATAAGCAGTATGACTAAATATTGTGTAAATATATCATACCCCTAAGACGAGATTGTACATGTCAAAAAACTAAGACTAGCGTTATGTTATCTTTAGACTGCAATATCCTTTGACCTCTAGAGAAATATCGCTCAGGTAGAATACGTGACTAATTTGTGAAATTGGAGGTCGCAAATTTACCGTTACTGGCTCATATACAAACAATACATACATGTACTATGCACCCACGCACACAGACACACATATACACATACACACATACATACACACACATACATATATACTTATGTATATATAAATGATATTTAACTCTCACCTTATGGTGCAGCTTCTTGTTTATCATACAAATAATGAAACACTCCACTATATATAGAGAGAGATACATCCATACACATGTATATGAACTATACATATAAACATTTACTCTGTTTCTCAAATAATAGGTTATGGTCTAACTTAAAATTCAAAAGGGTCAAATGTCCTTTTCGATCTTTTCACAAGGAACGTTTCCTGGATTCTTTGGTGAATTTATTACCGTATGGACAAGTTGTCAGTTCATCGCAAGATAAGTTATTTTTACCTGCTGAGCGGACTTGTGCAACGTGAAATGAAGTATTATGTTCAATAACACAACGGATCGCTCGGTCCACGAAACGAAACCACAATCTTACGATAACGAGAAAGGTTGCAGCATCTTAAACACGAAGCTACGCGCCTCCACAATTTGTGATTACACTAATGTAAATGAATTCTATCTATTATCTACCAGTATACACTTTAATAATTCTGATATCGTATTGTGTACTTATCATATGGCAATTATTTGTTTATAGCTATATGATATATATGTGTATGTGTGCATGTATGCGTGTATGTGTGTGTGTGTGTGTGTGTGTGTGTGTGTGTGTGTGTGTGTATGTGTGCATGTGCGTGGGTTTGTGCTTATTACGTATCTACCGCACGTGGCTGTATATGCTTTGAAGACTAATATTGTGTCTACCTCACGGACATTTAGACTTTAATCTGAAGAATGTGCAATTTTAAAAGTACGAATACACACAACGGTTTAAGTATAAAATTGATTTATAGATTCGCCATCAATATGTTTGTAAAAATGTTAAACCGTTATCAAATGAGAAAGATATTTACAGTGTAGAAGTTTTACATATTTAATCAATTTGGTATTCTAAGCCTGAAGTCAGTTAATGCAGCTGGCGTTCGTTCATTTCTGCATATTAATATGCATTTGTTATGGAAGAATAATGTTTGTATGAGATATTCGTTTATTTGATTTTGTATAATATCAAGTCATATGAATAATTGAATAATAGTAAAACACATTAGTATCTCTATTTCCTTATCTCTAACCAGTTCAGCTTTTATAAGAATCAAGATTTGAGTGAGTCGCTGAGGTAAAACGTATTACAAGAACAGAAGAGTGACTACCATTGTAGCATGTTCATAAAGCAATGTGATTCGATGCATACTAAATATTTTCTGTTTTAGAAACAGCTGCACATGGAAATTATATTTATTTCCTTTGCCGTTCTCTGGTTATGGCCTGATACATAGATCGCGAGTTCATTTATAGAAACTAAAAATCAAACCACTGGTTTCAATATTATACAATTAACATCACTGCCATTTTGAAATTATAAATCCCGACGCCTCTAAAAGAAGATATGTAGGATATATTGGTGGTAAATAGACTATAAAATTGTCAAATAGAGTTGAATTGCTTTAATCGTGCATTATCTTCAAGCAATTTTAACCTTTGGTTCTGAGATACACGTTCTGGGTGTTAAGCTGGTGGTAAGATATCTACATATTCTTCGACATGGTGTGACACGTCACTCAAGCAGACTGGTTCAGCAGACGACGGAAAGGAGTAAAAGATAAAAGTTATTTGGAAATAGATTTCAAAGTCGTTTACAGTTCTAAGATCTTCTTCTTGTGGAGCGTTGTGTAATACTTCAACAGAATTCTGCTTCGTGCGCGCACGCACACACCCGCACCCACATGAGTGTCCGAGCGTCTTTTTGTAGTATATACAGAGAAGGAAATATGATGATGGTTGCTAATGGATCGTTTGATATATATTTACGAAAGGAATCAAATAACTAAATTAAAATATATACATCATGCATATTCAGATAAATGATTTTGTTATTGCTGCTGTTATTTTTCTACAGACTACCGTCTCTGTTGATCGAACAAACGTAGGAACACAACTATCCCAGAAGTGGCCTTCACATCTTTATAACGATATTTAAGTCCCTATTGTCTAATGAGGTTTTTCTAAGGACGTCATGATGATGTTTCAAAGAATTTAATCTACTAATTGTAGTCGTTTATGCATAGATAAAGAGATTTCCTATATTATAATAAGTGTTAATTATTAATCTGATTCAAAAATGTATGTCTCGGGATGTTGAAACCATTACGATGTAGAATTATTATGAAGAATAAGTTTACATATTCTAACTGAATTTAACCAATAGGTTGTGAGCAAATTATTTAACTAAATAATGAATATTATTGTTTGTAAGTTAAATAATTATTGAAACACAACCATTTATTTCGCAGTAAATTCAGATAAGAAAAGGGGAAAAAAACTAGGAAATACTTGCTGGAAGAATAGTAATATAGTTAGAGTCTTGCTAAAACGATTAAAATCAATCAACTGCTAATATAAATATAAAATATCTGATTAGAAAATTAGCCAACTTAATTTAGAAATGATCTTGTGATAATAGATACTGCAACAAGATTTTTACTGTACAAAAAGTCCACTTATATTCTGTATCATTACTAAATAGAAATATTGAGTCAGAACATTGTGTTTAATAACAGTGGTGTCTAATATAGGTGTTAGGCCTCAGGTGTGTTGAACTATATTACTAATAAAGGAGCACTCGGTCGGTTACGACTACGAGAGCCCCCTCGGCTGATCCGATCAACGGAACCGCCTGCTCGGGAAATTAAGATGTAAGTGACTGAGCACTCCACAGACAGGTGTACCCTTATCGTAGTTCTCGGGGAGATTCAGCGTGACACAGAGTGTGACAAAGCTGGCCCTTTGAAATACAGGTACTACTCATTTTTGCCAGCGGAGTGGACTGGAGCAACGTGAGATAAGATGTCTTGCTCAAGGACACAACGCGACGCCGAGAATTGAACTCACGACCTTACGATCGTGAGACGAATGCCCTAACCACTGAGCCACGAGCCTTCACTACGTTACTCATAGAAGATGCGCGTTAAACAAACACTGCAACACGCACGCACGCACGCACGCACGAAGACACACATACACACACACGTGCACAAACACATGCATTTATATATACTCCATAAACATATATGTATATAGAAGTGAAATATATGAATGTCTGTCCGTGTGTTAATTTGCACGCTTACACAGCTATTACAGTATATTATGTATATAATGTCTTTGTTTACAGAGGTGCATCATGTTTGTGTTTTATATCAGTAAAAAGCATCAAACATGAAATATATAACATTAAATATAAAAACGATAACATTATTATAAAGATTGTAATGTTATTTTGGTTACTTGCTCAGCGTCTTCTTGTACACTTTGATACAATGGTAAATAGGGGAACCGATCTGGGTATTTTCTGTTTTGATGGAATGTTCATCTTTAGGTCCCCACACTGGGAACTTTTGTAAACTTTAAATGAAATCAAAGAAAATATTTATCTCTTGAGATAAACAATAAATTAATTAGATTTGCCTAATAAAAAGAAATTTCATCACGTATGTTCATTTCTATCTGCTTAATGTGTGTATTTAAGCATTCATGTATATTTTCGTGATCTATCTATCTTTCTATCTGTTTGTCTGTCTGTCTGTCTATCTATATATCTATCTGTCTCTATATATTTAT
>NC_068993.1:2155632-2168132 GCF_001194135.2 Octopus bimaculoides
AGAGGGAGGGAGAGAGAGAGAGAGAGAGAGAGAGAGATAAAGAAATAGACAGAGAGAAAAAGAGAGCGAGGGGAGATGGACAGTGGAGGTGAGTGAAATTGCTTGAATAAGTCTGATTTTTCAAAATACTGTATTTCGATAGCGTTTATTGTGAAAATTCCTTTGTGTATTTCCTGCTAGAATGTATTGGTACAGCTCAGTTACTACTCCAATGTTATTCCATAAATAACTCAATCTAAGTTTTATGAGGCTAATTTCTTTCTTCTGGCTGTTAAACTTTAAAAGTTTCTCCAATTTGACTAATATGTTGATCGACTAATATCTTACGACGCTTTCTCTTCTCTTCCAATGTGCCGATGCTTCTCTATCAAACGGCGACTTTATTACAAATTCTGCATTACTTAAAACTAGCAGCAGATGTTCAGAGGATGAACAGTGATGTTCACATGACTGCACGTAAAGGAGGCCCAAAGCAAATATCTTAGAGAATTCAATTTTACTGCAAATAATTCTTAATTTTGCGTAAATCTTCTTGATATATATAATAGGAAATATACGTACATGGCTATGTATGTATATAAGGATGTATGTATGTATTATGTACGTGTGTATTTATGTATTATATATGTATGTTTGTATGTATGTATGCATGTATGTACGTATTATGTGTGTATGTCTTATGTATATATATGTATGTATGTATTGTGTATGAACGTGTATATATGTTAGCATGTATGTATGTGCGTATGTAATTGTGTGTGTATGTATATTTGGTTGTATGTGTATACGCTTCAAGGAGATGTCCACAGTTTTGCATCAAGCTAGCTGGAACTTCGCGTAAAGCGACAGAACTTGGCGCAGATGACTGCTGGCCACGTGACGTTTAGATATTCTATATGTCGTGTTTTCGAGGTTGTCCTCTTTTTTTTAAGAAGCTCAGCTTAAAAATATTTAGACTGCAGGGATGAGAGAATTCTGCAGGGATGAGAGAATTCTGCAGGGATGAGAGAATTCTGAGGGAACAAATTTCTCGGTGTAACTAAAATATCTCAATAACTTTTAAAGCAATTCATGTATAATAGAACAAATTGCTGTACATTTATTTTACATCATAGTAAACCCTGAGTACTGGTGCTGTTTACAATATATTTTGCTTCTCCAACTGTGTGAGAAAATACTAAATATGAGGAGATACAGTAACAGATTATTTGCTTGGTTATTAGTCGCTGAGAGCTTCTCGTATGCAGTTTTTTTTTCAGCAATTCTCTTCATTAAAAACCGTATAGTTTACACTGAAAATAAATCATATCAATAATGATTGGGAGAAATATAGCAGTAGAAAACATGAATAATATAGGGGTAGATATAAAGTTAGAGAAATGTTTACGTTTTTATGCTGTTGTTTAAATCCAGTCAACTCTGATCGAGTAAACACACCTTGAAAGATTTCCCAACTCTAATCACTTCACTTTTTTAGACATGTGTAACATATAATATAACATAGCATTCGATGGCTTCAAATTTGAGCAGCAAATTGTGAAATTTATTGAACTCATTAATTAAAACACATTTGGCCGTGTGTACCGTTAAATTATTTCACCAACACAATTAGTAAGACACAATTTGTGAAAAAGCTAAGTCACTGAATTTCCAGTGTATTCACTTTGACGGTCATTCACAAAGCTTGTAAAAATGATACTATTTAATGTGTTTCCTGTATTTAAAACGAAGCAATATGATTTGGCTGTTATATCTAGCAACCCGGACTAACTCATAAACGTTTCCTCCTTGAAACCCACCCCCATTTATGATACGTGGAGCAATTTATGACGATTTCTACTTATAAAATCGAAAGTTACCAAGAATGATTAAAAGTCTGGTGCTTGTCTTAAACTTTTAATTATTTATTTTGTAAATATTAACGTATTTTGGCGCAATCTTCTTATGTGGGACCTGGGTTATAAAACGGTCAGCATAATGTTATAAGGACCCAACTGAATATTTTCTTTCCTATATATTTTACTGTTTTGTGTATCATAAGAGTTTTGTTTCCAATGACCTAATTAGCAACAATAGTTCGATGGGTTTTATTTACAGCTAGGATTGTATATATCCTAGTCACAACCTTTGTTTTGTCCATTGTTTACGAATACAGACCGTTCCATTTTCGCATACAATACATTAACCACTACAAAACTAAGATTACATAATTTATCACCTTTCCAAAATACATAACTACGAACTCCTTCATATATATCCATCTCTTTCGGCGATCCCAAATCTTCAATACTTGGTTCAGTAACAAACATCATAAATACGGCATACGAACGACAATAATAAGATTGAACCCGATATATTAGAACTAAAAACCTGAAACGGAAAGGTTGGATGCATCATACTTGGTATGCAATTGACGAAATTATGAGAGGTGAGTTAGAGGTGTAAAAAAAAAATTACCAAGTCTGAAAGTGAAAGAGCAAAAAGAATAATTAATCTGAATTTGATAACTCTCAATTCATTTGTATTGAAATTGAAATGTCTTGCTGCATTAATTGCAAATGCTAAAAAATCTGGCAGCAATTAAATTTAATATTAGTGAAAAATGATTTCTATTGCATATTTTTGCTAATATATCTTCATTTGATTCCGTTTTTTACAAGTATTTTTATCATTATTATTATTGTAGTTGTTATTATCATTATTATTATTATTATTATTATTATTATTATTATTATTATTATTATTATTATTATTATTATTATTACTATTATTATTATTATTAGTAAATGTAGTATTGTTTTTGTTCTTCTCATTAATAATAATAATATTAATATTAACTACTTTCTGTATCATTAGTATTATTATTAATATTAGGATTATCAATGGTAGTAGTAGTATTTTTGTTATCATAAATTATAATATCAAGTACTCTCAATGCTGCTGCTGTTATTATTATTATTATTATTATTATTATTATTATTATTATTATTATTATTATTATCATTATTATTATTATTATTATTCATTTCGTTATTATTTCCAATTGTCTTCCATCAGGATCCATTTGTGTGAGAGAGAAGATACCCATCACCAAAACTATGAATTCTTCATTACAAATGTTTTAGTTGCAACATCAATAGAAATGAATTGACATTGCACCTTTTCTTTGTTTTGTGTTTCGTTAGTCTCTGTTTTCTTATTTTATATGTTTATTTATATTGTCTGTGATTTTGTTTTTTTTTTTATAAATTCTTGTCTTTAAATTATAATTTGATGGAAGTTGAAATGATAATTAAGAAGCAATATTGCCAACCCTGTCATGTTGTAATTTTTTTCCTGTTTCTTTTATTTATTTCGACCATTTTTAACAAAATATGCTCCAGTGTGGTTGAGGGGACATTAATTGTGAGACGTGACTATGAAAATTTCCATCTGAGCTCATTACTGAATAATTCAAGATTATTTTTTATAAAAAAAATTTCAGTCTCGCTATATTTTATAGTTGTTCGGAAATGCTATTCCTCTGCAACAGAAAACTAAACGAAGTTGAAAACTGTGTTTCACTATGAGAATTCTCAGTTGTAGCATACAGCATCCTGACTAATAAATCTCATTTATTGTTTTAGATAATTATTATTTTCCCTTGGTTATTAATTATTTCCATCTTATTATATTGGTTAGAGTTGTAGTATAATTCGTGTTTATTAAATGAAAATTTTTCATTTAACGTATTATATATGGTTAAAATGATGAACGACCATGTGTAAAATGTCTGCAGAGAAACACGAAGCTCTGTTGTTGAGCCTCTAATCACGTAGTTTATTAGTAAATTTCTCGAACGATTGCTTTAATATGCAGGATTTGTTAAAGACAAATAAATCATGAGTAGTCTTACGATTCCGTTAGCAAAATGTTATCAAACTTGCCTAAGGCAATCAGTTGTTCAATAGAGAGTTGGGTAGTTCAGTGTTTCTATATCATTACTGATATTCAACAATGCTTGAAGTAAAAAATTGTTCTTAATAGTGTAATGAATTTGAATGTATGCAATTGTAATGAGAGGGAGCATTGTGCAAGTGATGACTGATTATCATGATGTTGTCAGTAAAATATCTTTAAAATGAGGTTTCAATGTTTTAGTCTGTTCAACAGTGTTCTGAAGAGACGGGGCAACACGGAGTTGTTTTCGGAAATACCAGATCTGTCTAAAAGGAAAAACTGAACATTTTGGGAAACGCATAAAATGCTTTATTTCCAACTTAAGAGTAGTTTCTTTCAAAGCACAACCTAAAAGGATCCCGTAATTTTCTCATGAGTTCCCAGCCCTTTCTTTGGAAATAAACTGTTGTACAAAAACTGAGAAGAAAACACAAACTGTAGAACCAATCCAAATATTTCTGAGTATATGACTTTAATATATTCTTCCACTATCCATTATGGTAAACAGCCATTGTTATACCTCACTGAATATTACCACGCAATACTCCTAAACAACTGCTCTTTTATTCATAGGTAGTTAATTCCTCCGTCTTCATAAGTATTTGACCATTAGTTTATGATAATCTGATTCTTAAGTCATGAATATTTGCTCCTTTATTCATTGGCTTGTACCCCTTTTCATTAGTAGCTGGCCCTTTATTCATGACTGACTGACTCAATTAGTATCTGGTTGCCTCCCCATGAACATCTTCCGTCGGTAGATAATAACACGTATCTCTATTCTTCTTCATGGATACCCGAACGTCTATTCCTTAAGATCTGATTCTCAGTATATATATCGCTCTTTATTTATGTTGTGTCATACCCCTGTTATTGATGTCATGACACTTGTCACGTGTTGCTAGGGTTCGAAGATGTTCAGAAATTTTATCAATAATGTAAACCTAAAATTTTACCTTTATCCGAATATCGATTCTGTGCCCTAATCTCATATAAACCTTATAACCTCAGACATATATTGATGCCATAATCCTGACATCCTCTCAAATCCACTGTTTTGACCTTCTGTGCTAACAGCAATAAATTATGAAAACCTGCGCATATTTTACAGTATCTGTCGTTCTTAAGACACTGGACAGTTTACCATATTTCTACCATCAATTCACCATCAAGAACCAGATTATCTACATTTCGTAAGTTGAGTAAATAGTTTTGAATTTGAATGCTGCAACATAATTCTCATGTGAAATATATTGCATCTCCGGTATCTAGTGTAAGGCAACTTGTCACACGTCAATATCTACCACAACAACTAACGAAAGGTGAAGTAAGTATTAACATATTTCATTTAGTCTCATTGTAGAGGAAATATTAGAATAGTTTCTCATTTCATAATGCGACGCCTCCGCTTCTGAACTGACGCTCACACAAACACATGCTAAACATAATTTCAACTATAGATCAACATTGCTGATATGGAAGGGACTCGGAAATATGACATGAAATATAGAAGAGACAATGTATGGAGGATTCGGTTTCATTGCTATTGTGACAGAGGAAGTTCCACAGATCTATGCTACAATATCATTGGCAATATCTGCTGGTAGTATAAAGTCAAAATATCTATGTTTATATCTATCTATCTATCTATCTATCTATCTATCTATCTATCTATCTATCTATCTATCTATCGATCTATCTATCTACCCGTCTGTTTGTCTGTCTGTCTGTCTGTCTGTCTGTCTAAATATATATTTTAGGAAAAGATGAAGAAAGGAAAAGAGCAATTCGAAAAGTATGGAAGTGGGGGAGAAAATGGAAGCTCAAGCGCATGAAATTAGGCATTGCTGCTCAACATGTTTGGTCAATGACTGGCTGGAAATATGGTGCTGGCTGAAAAGGTCAAGTTGGCTGAAGTTGACAAATGAAATGAAAATGTTCGTTCTTTGCGAGCGAAGGGGTTAGTTCCATTGTAACTTGTCAATTAAATTATGATACACACCTACTCCATATCCCTTGACAAGTATAAATCTCTATAGCAAGCATATGTCTCGATGTCAACCCCTGGATCGTTAGAAAATTGACTCCGGACGTAATTAACGAATAGTTCAGCCTATTCTCGTTCCCACAGCGGGCAGGATACCTGTTGGTATACCTCGCCTTTGTTGGAGAAGCAATTACTGGTGAAGAGCAAACCGGCTTGGCGCAGAAGGATTTTGTTTCCTTCTCCTTTCAATGTGCCCCTGCTTGAAAATACCGACTGCTTCGATGTCACTGATCTCTGACGACCCGCAAAAGTTTATAATCAAAGTACCCTCCTACAGACATAATATTTAAAATGAAGTGTAAAATATAAAGTTAATTCTATGATACTCTATAGAAATTTGAACCGATATAAAACTGTATGTACGCTGTAAAACCATGCAACCACACACATATGTATATATATATCGGTATTCAAAACTACAGAAAGTACACTCTTCTCTTCCAAGTTTACGCACAGATAACACAATATTACAGCACTTTGCCAGCCACAGAATTTTTATACCAATTCTTTCAGATGTAACATTAAAATCAGCAAAGCAGAATTTGCATTAATGATATGGGCTGTTATTGTTGTTGATGTTTTTATTATTAGTATTATCATCACCATCCACATCATCATGATTTTCTTTATGCTGTTGTTGTTATTATTATTATTCCATCATCTAAAAGCAACATTAGAATTTTGTAAATTTGCATGCTTTATTTTTTTCGTAAGTGCAGAGTCAATTTAAAACCATTTAAAACACATATCCGCAAGTACATAAGCCTACAAACACATTTATGTACGCAAATTCAAACTCTAAAGTATAATTATAATGTAAATGTAGTTGTAAACGTACTAAAAGTGCACCGTTTCAGTGTATTGCGGCGGTCCCAGTGTGCAGTCAAGTGAAATAACAGTTGAATAGTGAAATTTTCTTTCCTGAAAGCTTTTGAATAAAGGCATTCTCAAAAATCCAATAATTTGTTATAATTAATATTTTGAAATGTCATTAGACATTTCAAGAATTTATTTTATCTCGTTAACATACTAATAGCATATATTAAAGTAATTTTCAAACATTCTGCAAAATTTATTATGTAAAAAAGGAAGTCATTTTATCTAACGTATTCCAGGAGAAAAGAATTTAACATTTATATTTGTCTTGGTTATTTAGATTTATTTTATAATTGGGAATGTGTGTTCTAGATTTGCTAGCGAATTTGGCATGCTTAAATTATTTCATAGTTCAGTAACTGGAGGTTCTAACGCATTTTTATATAGCGTCTCACAATTGCAATCATTTCAATAATTGTATATATAAGTTCTATTTTCACCTACTACCAATATATCTATATAGTTGTTTTGCCCCCAAATTTTCCTACTTCCCTATCTCTGATCTTATTCATCTATTTTGCTTAACTAGTTGCATTGTTGCACGTTTACTCTCTGCTATTCTATTTACCTTCATGTCTGCGTAATTGTCTTTCTTCATTTCTTTCCTCTTCTCGGTTGCTACCCACATTTTATGAGATGTTGATTTGTGTGTTGCGACACCTAATTTTACGTATTTCATGTCTATGTATGATATTTCTTTGGCTCTCTATTTTTCATTTCGAATTCCCTCATCAGTTCCATTCACAAAATTCAGAAATATTCCACCCGTGACCTTACGGAACATTCCATCTCTGATTGCATCTAAAAGAATTTCTTTTTGTTAAACGTCTATATTCTTTGGTAAAACTCTGTTTCCAATTTCTTCCTTATTACTTATATCTTAGAAAGAAAACGCACCAGCCTTCATACTGTCATGATTTTTCTTAAAAACAGAAATTGATGTCTAAATTTATCTGCATCCGTTTTTACAAACAAAGTATACTCAATACATTCAGAGAAATGTAAAACACAAAAAATAAATCAAAGCCAAATATATTTTAAGCTTTCTAATCATAATGAACATTACTTCTCAGGTTTTCAGATATTCATTTCTTTGCCAAAGTATATTCACGCCCAATATATTTCTTTCAATTTTCTCATGGCACTTAAACATATCACTCTTTTGTTTGTTTGCTGTGAATCTATTGCTGCTTAATCAGTTTTTCCTGTGCCTTCTAGCGCTGAGGCATATTTCCTACATAGCATACACTGCGTTTTCATTGAGACAAAAAGAAAGTGAGCACACGATTTGTGTTATATTTTTTCATAGAGCATCTGTATACTTATAAATGTTCATATGCGAGCTTGTGTGTTCGTTAAAAGACGTATAGCTTTGGGCAACTGAATAGTTATCTACATACATACACATGCACACGTACATATATATATATAGATACACACAAACACACATGTATATGCATACATATGCCTACACAAGATGCTTCCTTTTCATTCCCTTTGATGAATGTAACTTTGGCCAGGTGGAATCACGTTTGGTTCTCTTTATAAATTTGTCTCTGATTCGATTCCAGCTCGCGGATATTCCTACTATAACTGTCACATTCATAAACATAGATAACTGAAAACGAACAAAACAAATCTATGGTTGCTTGGAGGAAATTTTCAGACAAATAGTTATCAATTTCATCCTGCATTCCTTTTGTTCAGAGTTCGATACCACAGCCTGGTTGCCTTTACGAAGGATTCAAGTTGACCCAAACCTTGCAAGTACAAATTAATAGAAAAAAAGTCGTGACAGAGCGAATAATAAACTCTACATGTAATTGAAAGCTTCCTTTTTGCTATACGCAGAATCACGCTAATGTGGCCATAAATGACAAACAACATTGGAATACTGAGCCATTCATACATTAATTTATGTAGTTTTGCTTTGATGAACCTGAACGCTCCTCGTCGAAACTGATGTGAAATGCTTTCATTCTGTTTCTGTACATTCTCAATCCGACTGAAATTGCAAGAGTTGCTACATACATACATACACACATACATACATACATACATACATACATACATACATACATACATACATGCATGCATGAATACATACATGTATGCATACATGCATACATCCATACATACATGCATGCATGCATGCATCCATACATACATACATGTATACATCGTATTTCGGCCAGAGTTCTTTCGTCACACTTCTGTGACGTCATCAGTGGTCCTTTGCTTTCTTCTTTCCTTTTCGTGTGTCTATTCATTCACAGGGCTTTGGTCAGCCCGAGGCTATAGTAGAAGATACTGGTCCAAGGTGCCACGCAGTGGGACTCAACCCGGAACCATGTGGTTGGCAAGCAAGCTTCTTACCACACAACCACTCCTGCGTCTTATATATATATATATATTATTTGCAATCTATCTATCTATCTATCTATCTATCTATCTATCTATCTATCTATCTATCTATCTATCTATCTATATGTGTGTGTATGTGTGTGTGCGTTTGCATCTATATATACATAAATATATATATATATGTATACATACATAATACACATATATATGTATATTTGTACGTATGTCTATGTATAAATGTATAAGCGTGTGCGTAAATATTTCTAAACATTTCTAAATATTTCTACACAAAACTTCCGTGTAACTCTTAAAGAGTTTTCATATTACAAGGTTGAAATTGGAACTCACATATTTTCCGTTAAGATATTGTTGCAAATTTGTTAAGATTTGTTGCAGACAAGGAAAACTTTTTCCGCAAATAATCCAATGCACATCTTTAACCTACAATAACCTATAATAAAACTGCTTGCATGTCTTTATGTATATGTGTGTAGGTTTAAGTGTGTAGCTCTTTACGTCCATGTGTGTTTCTGTATGTTTCTCAAACGTTAATTTTCAAGTAATGTTTTTGACGTAATATGCAAAATTTATATATCCGATGTAGTAAGTTATGTCTCATGGAAATTCTGTAAAATAAGATTTTGAGTTTTTTGTTGTTCCAAGACAAAAGAACATCTGCACGGAATAATGTCATTGATATTTCGTGGAGATTATAAGGATCATTTGTAGAAAAAAAACTATAACAGAAGCTAAAATATGAAAATATCAACCAAAATACAACAATCACTTATGAAAGAATGTTGAAGAGGATTCTAAGAGCTGTTGAGATTGTGTTAGTTCGCTTCTAAAAATGAATAGTTTTCATATTTTGACAAAGGGTTTAAGAATACTATTCAGTGGATCTGTAAATATGGAGAGGTATAGAAATTTCCTGTTGAGAAATTAATTCTTTGCTATCGAACATAACTAATTGAATTAAAAGAATTTTATTCTTCGGATGAACAATAACATTTGTATTCTTGCTATGAGAACAGAAAATGGTTTGATTCATAGAATGGAGACGACGTATTTGCTTAGATGGATTAAGCTTAACATTTTTGTAGCTTAAATCAAAACGAAATAAAATGTACCAGGTTCTCTTATGAAATGAAAATAATCAGGAGAAAAGCACCATCAAATAATGATTTGACGGAAGCTGCTGTGTTGTTGAGATTCTATTCCAAATGGAATAGCAACCAGCATCAAGTTAGTTGATTGGAAGTCAGACTAAAACAATGGAATCTGCTACAAAGCAAGTTAGTTGAACATTTATTGTTCTTTACCAATATTTTATTTTTTCTCTTCCACAATAGAATACTTGAACAGTGTTTTGGCAGGGATATTCACTGCAGATTCTATTGATTTTACTCATAACGTCTTTTTCCCTTCGATATTTTATGGGAGAAAAAAAAAAAAAGAAGACGAAGAAGAGAAATCATTAAAAAAAATATTGGAATTTATTTCAAAAATTTAATAATAATAAACAGTAAGATATGAAATAAAGTTTTTTTTAAATATTCTGTGAAAATAAAAATATAATTATTTTGCTGTAATTCCAGCCAAGTATAGATATCTAGGTGATGTGTTCAAGTCACTTAACGCTGCTGCTCTGACTGATAATAAATATTGAAATAGAGACAAAGAACAGGATATGGTGGTTGTCATTCTACCATTTTTCTTCCAAAATGAGGTCCTTTTATCATTACTTTTTCTCTGCTGGACTCTTGGTGAATATATTCATTAAAATAACGAACGCCAGAAATCACAACTTTTTTGTTAGACATCCAGTGACTCCCGTTACAATTGTACTGGATTTGTTTCACATAAACGCAAGTATAGATGTGTGGACAAGAAGCTTACTTTGCATCTAAATGTTTTCGGGTTCAGTCCCATTGTGCAGTACCTTCGGCAAGTGTCTTCTACTGTAGCCCAGAGCCGACTAATAATTTGTGAGTGTTAGCCGAAACAGTGTGGAAGCCCGAGGCATATGTGTGTGTGTCTGTGTGTGTATGTATGAATAAGTGTATGAGCTTGTGTGTGTGTATGTTAGCAACCTGTTGCTGAACAACGGGTACTGCGTAGCTTACGACTCCATAACATAGCGGCTTCTCAAGAGAGATCGACAGAATATTAAGAAGAACTGTATGTATTTATTTACTAAATTTACATAAACATATCTTGAAATACTAAGGAGTAAGTTTATTCAATAAAATTTCCACGGCTTCCAGACATCTTCGAAATCTCCTGCAAAGTTTGGC
Source organism: Octopus bimaculoides (assembly GCF_001194135.2). Lineage (NCBI taxonomy): Eukaryota > Metazoa > Mollusca > Cephalopoda > Octopoda > Octopodidae > Octopus > Octopus bimaculoides. Next base: position 2,167,156 of record NC_068993.1, read on the forward strand.
ACAAGACCAGCAATTTCAGGGGATGGAGTAAGTCGATTACATCGACCGCAGTGATTAACCAGAACTTATTTTATCAATCTCAAAGAATGAAAGGCAAATTCAGTCGCGATGGAAATTGAGCTCAGAACGCAAAGACGGACGAAATGCCGCCAAGCATTTTGTCCGACGAGCAACGATTCAACCAGCTCCCTGTGTTAGTTTTTCCTACATATTGCAGCACACCAAAAGAAATATGAAACGAATATACCATAAAGATAGCAACATTAATCTCTCTTATATATTGCAGCGCTGCAGCATAGACTTCAGTTTTTTCCTCATCCATTTCATGCTCAGTAGATGGTTATTGGTTTACCAATTCCAGTCACAACCATAATGACTAAAGAAAACTAACTAAAACTAAACTATGAGAAAAGAATGAAATAGCTTCAAGCCAATTCCACGCAAGAAATATCTTCCCTATTTTACTCATTGGCAAAATATAATTTTATATTTTCGTTTCCTAATCATTATCACACTTTTACTATTTTATCTCTTTGGCATCTATAATACTATCTCTTTCACACATCTAGAATTTAATCGTCTCACACCTCAAGTTTTATTTCATTACTCGTTGTTTTAAAATCACGATTAACCTTTCGATTCTCAACATATTTCAAGCATTGCCACAACACTTCTGTAAATTCGAACATATGTTTCCCTCTCTCTGTTTGAATATACCTTCTCTCATACTGGGTTTATAAGTAATATTCTTATTAGATTGCCCAATTTAAACTCTTTTTAAATTTAAGTTATACTCTGAGTTTCTAAGTTTAAAATGACCCCTACTAATTTCATATTCCTTTTTATTCAAATTTGTTAAAATGCAATTTTCTTCCTATATCCGAAACTGTTGCAGAACCCCACCCTCGGCTATTGAGTATCAAAAGTAAAGCATCATAAAGCGATGTGAGTGTAAGATTAGGTGCGAGGAAAGAGGT
>NC_068993.1:2169490-2179487 GCF_001194135.2 Octopus bimaculoides
TGTGTGTGTGTGTGTGTGTGTGTGTGTGTGTGTGTGTGTATGCCATTATTCAGTTTATTTTAAGATTTCATGCCGATAGAGAAAGAACCGGTTTCTAACCTTAATCCAAGGTTGTCTTGTCATATAGAAAATGAAAATATGTTTTTTTGCTGGAGTCAACAGGATAGCTGTCGACACGTGTATTGACATTACGCGTTGTCCACGTCACAGGAGTTTTCCTACCATGTCACCACCAAAACAAGATACACAGCTGCAAATACAAAGAGAGGAACTCTAACACATATTGTACACACACACACACACGTACGTACGTACATACGCATGCACATATGCATGTGTATATGTGCGTCTGCTTGTAGGATAGTAGAATGGTACTCTGATGCATTAAGCAATGTAGTAATTCTTCCAGATTATTTTATTTTCTAAACATATATTATATTACCGATTTGTTTTAATGTATTTGTCTGAGTTAACAGTAGATAATAGCAAAATAAATTATTACTCTTTAGCTGATAAAAACGCTATGTTTTTAATTCAGTGGATACACTACCAGTAATCTTCTTCCAGTATTTAATTATTTTTCTAACTATTTTATTATTACCACAAATTTTTAAAATAAACTTCCGAAAATTCAAAGCAACTTAACATTTCCTTCAATATTTAATTCGATCACCATTTAATCTAGATACGCAAACGGATTTTATATTTGCGTAGTTTGTAGTAAAGTCACATCTGTATGAAATCCAACGTTTTATTTCTCTAACATATATTTATTTCATACGCGATAACAAATTTTATAAAATAGAATTAAAGCTAATATTTTTAGAACTTTAGACTAAGCAGACCAAATTTTCGACGTTAGTGTCAACATTATTCTTGCTCTCTTTCCCTCCCTCACTCTCTCTCTCTCTTTCTTTCCCTGTCTCTTTTTATGTATACATACATACATACACTATACCTATATGTATGTATGTATATATATACATATATATATATATACATATATACATATATATATATATATATATATATATATATGTGTGTGTGTGTGTGTGTGTGTGTGTATGTATATATATGCAGTACAGACATATACTCAAAAAAGATATATAATCCGAATGCCTATGCAAATACAAAGGAAATCTACAAATGAATAAAAGAGAGTATCTTATGGAAATAAACTTAAAATAAATTCATTGGAGCCAACGTGTGTTAGACTGTTACTAGAGATAAGAATCAGATGCCATATAAAGCGTTTTATACCTGCGTAGCTCTGGACAATCTTTTTTGTTTGTTGGTTGTTCTGACATTTGTGCATTAAGTATAATTACTTCATATCACATAAAGAGAATCCTAGCGTGACTACTCCACTTCAAAATAATGGACATTATCTTTCATCTGCTTGTCAGCGAAAGCTTCGTAGTCATTCTATCCACGGTTAGAATAACAGACTTCACATTTTGTGGAATTCGACTTTGAAGTTCTGTAATATCTAATACAATTTACCTTATGGAACTATAATTGGTGCAAGGGAAAGTTTTCATCAGAGCAACAGTTCGGATGTTAATGTAACGTCTGTTATATAACATATTCAGAGAAATATAATCCTATCAAGCAGTATGCATTGATGAATCTGCTAAGGATATCCCCTATCGTCACCTGGAATGTTCGACACGCCTGGACAAAGACATTTATTGTGATACGATGATTTGGGAAGAGAAATACGCACAGATTTGTGACCACCACTCTCAAATATCAAATTATTCTTCTCTTTACTGCAATGCGATAATTCTAACTTTTATTTATTGGATATCTTCATAATGTCATTACATAAGTACCCACCAATACGGTATAGACAATAACCACTCTATTCTCGGACGAAGCCATGTTTAAAATTATTGCGTATTACAGTAAAGTATTAAAACGCAGACATTACTTATAGAAAATCAAATACGCACCGGAAGAGGGAACAAACAACCAAAAGCACAGGGACGCGGGAAGTTGTGATACAACCCACAGGCAAATACGAATTCCATTTTAATATTAAAAAAATGTTTTCTTATTCATCACGAAACATTTCCGGAGTGTACATAGATTCCATGACAAGTTGAGATTTAATTGTATGAGGAATATATGTAAATGATCGCCAAACCACAACGAAATTATCCCATGGCAACAGCGACAAGGGCAAGAGAAGGGCATTCAGTTGCTGTCTCTTATGCAATGGACCTGTTTGTTGATAGAGAAAAATGTTCTACAATAAGTATGTTATAAGATTCTGTTGTATGCTACAACTGGATCGGCTGCATAGGGTTTACAAATGCACATTAAACATCTATATCTTTTCTTCATAAAATAGAGAACTAACCCAACAGATCTGAGTATCAAATAATAGGGAAATAACTTCACTTAGGGAAGATAGATAGAGTATTAATATACAACGTTCTATCTCATTTCCTTACAGACAAAACTCCACATAATCGATCCTCTGGCCAAGTTTAAAAAAAAGAACAGAAAAAATGGAAAAAAGAGAAGTCCCAACTCATTTTAACTTAGGGAAATATAAAAAATATCTTTTTAACCAATACCGGAGCAGGTTTCTACAAGGATGTCAGGCAAAGATAATGGATCCGACATAATATTAGCGCTATAACGTGAACAATCACGTCCAGAGACGCCATCCACAACACGATTTACGACATGGCTACTCTAGATCCGAAATAACTATTGATGCCTGCAAAACTAACGGACTTCTTTAAGAAAACTATTAGTTATCTGACCAATCATATTATCAACTACACGGAAAAATGTCTTAATCACTTTTATTATTTCACTTCACGATGAATGCAGTACATTGACGGCAACTAGACGAAACTTTAATATACCAGGAAATAATCAAGTTAACCAGCACAGGTTTACATGAATATACACAAACTCACAGCTACACATATAGACACACACATACACACTCACACACAACAATATAGGTTTATAGGTTTGTGTGTCTCTATGACACCGGTGTAAATTTAAAACTGATATTCATTCATACATATTAATGTAATTAAATCATTCTATTTCTAATAAATCAACAGGGAATTTTGAATACACACTTTCTTCATTATAATTCATTTCTCAACAAACATATATCTATTCATTAATATTTCAGGGTGATTCTCGAACTGTGACATTGTGTGTCAGTAACAACAACGTTTACTTGTCTTGGAGTTTGTTAATTCGCCAAGTTTAAACACCAGACGACGATCATTGAATAGGAGACACAGCAGGGAATACATTGGTAGCACTTTCGTATTTGAATTTCTTTGAAAGAAGGAATTTAATAATGTCTAACATTGAATTAATGTAATTAATTAAAAATAAATTTCCCTCTTCACTCAGGAAATATTTCGAAAAATGTGTCTGAAATTCAGACATATCATTCAGATTTCGCTATAGTGAGATAGATAACAAAACTGCTATGGCCAAAGATGAACTGAAGGCAAAGATAATAGCAGCATTCATCAAATTATACAAGGAGTCTGTCAAAAAGACCAGCCTGGAGATTTCGAAGACGTCTGGAAACCGTGATGGAAGCGAATGGAGATTTTATTGAATAAATTTACTCCTTAGTATTTCAAGATATGTTTATGTAAATTTGGTAAATATATTTGTTAAAATGAGATGTCGGTGTTGTTTTTATTTTTGCGTAATTTATATGACAGTTTATTCACCGCACCCTGTATATATGTGTGTCACTGTGTAGACATTTATGTTGTTAGGAGTTCGGCAAGAACACAACAGAACACATCTCAACTTGATGAAGCCTTTTAGTATAACACGGAAAGTCCTCACTTCACCATATTACCAGCAATAATAATGACTCGGTTCAACAACATAAATTAGACATCACTAATAATACATGGCAGACGGGACAACAGAAATACAAGCCATTTAAACATTGAACGCTTATAGCACTACTACTACTACTACTACTGCTACTACTACTACTACTACTACTACTACTACTACTACTACTACTACTATCACCGGTGTTGCTGCTGCTGCTACTGGCACTCCTGATGCTGCTGCAAGCAGCATGATACATGAAAGTATTATTTTAAAGAGATAGATTAATTTAAGGATGATCCTCACCATCATCAACATCATCGTCATCATCATTACAACATAAACCGCCTCCGCCTCCTCCCCCTCCTCCTCATCATCATTATCAACATCACCATCATCGCCATCATCTTTATCAACGTCATTACTCTCGTTAGTATTAGTGTCAACAGCATCGACAATTCCTCGTTCACCGTCACCATTAACAGATGGCGTCGGCACTATATCTAGCCTTAGAACCGTAGCACCATATCGAGGCTTATTACTCTTCCTTCCATATTGTCGAACTGGAATTTCGCTTGCAGTGTCAAATACATTTTTAACAATCCAATAAAACAAATACATTTGAAATGATTTTAATTATCGCACCCCCCACTCCTATTAAACCTCGTGTTATGATAAATTCTAATCCATTCCAGGAATATACAATACTTGATACAGAATAAAAGAAAACACAATATATTCAAAATGACACGTGTTCAATAACTACGGGATATAAAAGAGGACTTGAAATATTCAAAATAGCAATTGTGAACAACTAATTAGTTCCTACTGTTCATTAAGGTTCCATTCCACCACGAGGAATTCTAGAGGCTGAAAATAAATTTTAATCTTCGACAAATGTTTGTCAGTTCCAAATGCTCGTTTGCAACAAGTAAAAACCATTTAAAATTATGTACAGTTTCCTGAAATTTATGATTTTACGATCTATAATATGCTACAATATTAATTTAACTATTTAACTGCAATGTATATACACAGGCAGTAACGTATACATACAGGTGTATATGTACGCACGCACACACACACGCGCGCGTGCTCGCACTCACGCCTACATATTCATACAAGCATACGTATCATGTCTATTTTCCCCTCTCTACAGTAAAGTTCTATTTTCCTTCTCTCTTTCTCTTCTTTCTACCTCTTACACATTTTCTCATCTCTAGTTACCTTTAACTCTCTGTTCCCATCACTAACTCTTTCTCAAGCTACTGACTTCCACCTTTTCAATCTTCATCCCGTCTGTTTACCTATCTAATTAATCTATCACTGTTTATAATACTCTTCCTCTCTCTCTCTCTTCCACCACAACTACTATCTTCTGTAAGGCATTAAATGAGACTACAGAAAAAACAAATCCCAGGAAATAGTAAACCTTGATCTGTGACTTAACATATATATTCCAATAACTAATAAACGCCAGCTGAAAAATGCCGCTACACAGACTCGAACCTAGACCCACAGCATGGCAAGAGGCGTGGTATCGTTTACACCACAAATTTCGCAATTATATATTTTGTATTATAATAGCTTTATAACGTATCTGTTCTTGTTAAAATACCAGTTAGGAAGCCATGCAATGAATATATAAGCATCGTATATGCATACATATTAGTTTCAATTTTGGTGCAAGACCAGCAATTTCAGGGAAGGGTGTAAGTCGATTAACCCCCACCCCACCCCACCCCATACAATATATAATACATGCCTTAATATTGAAGCATGGAAAGAAGAGCTCCCTGTTTCGGATGACGAGCAGCTGCCCCGCAACATTCTCTTGGGTTTCCTCAACGTCTTTAAATATTTTGGGGGTTTTCACTGCGAAGACTGAGCCTTGGTTTTGGGATCATAGCCATAACCCACGATTCGTCACCTGTTATGATTGTTTTCAAAACGCTTTCGTTTTCCTCAATCAAGGAAATCCTGTGTAGTTGAGAAACCGGTGTTCTTTTTGAGACGACCACACCCTACACACTTTACTTCCGAGCACTGCTATAACCAACAGAAATGAACAAGAACGATATAAATTACTGTACATACACGACAGAGTTTAGGGTCAACCTGTGCCTAGTGGCTTGACTCTGTGGGCTTTAGCTCCGTTACCACGGCAACAGTCCCGATACTTTTTGATCAGACCTAGTAAACACGTATGTACATGGTTCATGTGCACTTATTTTCATATAGAAGTATTATATATTATATGCATAATACCTTGCACAACAAAACATTAAAATCTCTATATGTCAATGTATATTGTATACGTTGCTATTTAACTGAGCAGAGTTGTTAGAACAGCATGTCTTGTTTGTAACTACGCACTTGTGTCTTTTATTAGCAGAACATATAGAAACACAGTGAACATTGAAAGAGAGACATTTTTAACAAAGACAAGTAGGATTAGTGAAACATTTATCAAAATAGCAATACGGACGACGATGCAGCTGAAAGAAACACCTACGTGAAAATCATAGAGAAGTTGTGGAATATAAGGAATCCTGGAGAAAGGAATGGAAATTCAAAAGAGTTATCTCAGGTAATATCCATATCTATGTAATCCAGATTACGCTACACAGAAGAGCACACATATTGCAGACAGGCAAATCCACTCAAATCATATATATTCCATATACAGTTATATACACATATATTCCATATACAGTTCCAGGCTCTCTAGATTCGATCCAAAGAAATTGAAAAGATTGAGAAATATGAGGACCTCCCCAGAAATGAAGAGATTCGGGAAAACAATATTCCTATGATAATTGGTGTGTTTGGCATAACCATCAAACTGCTACCTAATAGGTTGAAGGATGTTGGAATTGAATCTCCAATTGTCGACCTGCAGAAAATCGCAATCCTGTATTCTACAAGAGCTTTAAGAACAATTCTTGAGATTTGAGGAGTCTTGTTTTCACCAAGCCTAAAGGTAGCGTTCCTGCTAACCGATGTCATATGTAGTAAGCGTTAATGATAATAAATATGGACTCTCCCATCGAAGACAACGTATGAGAGTTCAGCTTTTGCAGAACGACCTGCCACACAAATGATTTGTTTATGGTGATCAAATGTATGTACAGTACATATGCTCAGTCCCTCCATCAAATCACATACGAAATATTTCCCTCATTCCATATTATTCTTAGAACGCCACGTCTGAAGCCTCTACGGTTAATGGATCTTGTAACACACTACACAAATTGATTTTCAGTGCCATCTCTCTTGCCATGGCCAGTCTGGGAAGGTGAGCAAAGATTACAGAAACTTTTCCTCTTTTTGGATCACGGAGTGCCACCGAATATGGACTCGTTTAAGCAAATTATTCGTAAACCAACGATCGATGTGGTGCGAGATGCTTTTGACTTGAAGGTGTTAATTGGGGTTCCATGTTCTATAGTTTATATATCTGGATCATTAACTGACACTTTCTTACACTATTCCAAATGACCAACCATCTGCTACAAAGGATTAATGATCTGTGAAGATAAATTGTAAAACAAAGGTTAATTAGATGTTGAATTAATTAGTCTGTTTCAACTGATAACTTGTCAGTTTACAAATGATAATTAAGACATTTGCTTGGAAGGTAAATAGAGGAGACAAACAATGAAGTCAATTGCCAGCAACTGTAAACTGGCAAATGTGAAAATCAATGAGGCATCATATGTTGACAGTGGTGTGAGAATAAAATGATACATCAGATAAGAGACGTTATACAATGATAGCATTATATGAAAATTAGACAACAGATTTCAACTGCTTTATATGATAATATGCCTAAGAATGCGTGCTGTGTAAGTACTTAGTGATTTATTGTTAGGTATGTGTTATGTGTGTGTTGTCTAGTATTAATAGCTGTTGATTTTATAGAGTATATGTTGTGCTACAGGTTGATGGTGATCCATATTGTATGTGTGTTGTGTGACATGTTATGTTGTTTGGTGGGAAAAATATACTTTGCTTGGCGAGAGTGATATAAGTACATTTTACATATGATATGGGCTGCACATAAGAGAGTTTTTTAGAACATATTTAACGTTGCAAGTGTTTGTATGATTTGAACATATTTGGTCGGAGGGGACGATCCATCATTAATGGTAGTCTTTTCATTTGTGACAAATATTCTACATATTCTTATTTCAAAATCCCTACCGTTTCACTCAGTATTTTGCTGAGACAGAACGATGTATCTGTCAGTGATACAAATTTCGCCGGCGTCCGCTTTGCTAGTCATCCTTTTGGGGCCGCTAAAATGAGTACCTGTCGAGCAGTGGAGGCTTTGTAGTCGACTTGCCCCCTCCCCCCACAAATTGCTGGCCTTTCTCCAGAATTTGAAACTGATATTTGTTTTCCACTTGATCTTTCTTCACTTGACAGATTATTATTCATTCTTTAGTGTTAAATACTGAGATCCTTTGCTTTCTTCGTGTAAGTATATTTCGTTAATTCGTTTTCGTTTGCTTCCGTTTCATTTTTCTCGCACCATAGTCCACGCCGTGTGGGGCTTTTATTTTCATCAGAACCTTTCGTCCTTGCGTGATGGGTATTTTCTTTTATTCCTTTATTTGTTTCAGTCATTTGACTGCGGCCATACTGGAGCACCGCTTTTAGTCGAACAGATCGATCCCAGGACTTATTCTTTGGAAGCCTAGTACTTATTCTATCAGGCTCTTTTGCCGAGCCGCTAAGTTACGGGGACGTAAACGCACCAACATCTGTTGTCAAGCGATGGTTGGGGAACAAGCATAGATATACACAAACACAACACACACACATACGACGGGCTTCTTTCAGTTCCCGTCTACCAAATCCACTCACAAGGCTTTGGTCGGCCCGAGCCTATAGAAAACCCTTGCCCATGGTGCCACGCAGTGGGGCTGAACCCAGAGCTACTTTCCTCACAGCCATATTCTATTTATATCAGCTTCCTAATACTATAGATGGAGTGTATATTCATGCCTATTTCTGACATTAAAGTTTACTTCTAATAGCTTTATAACTGTTCAGCAAAACTTCCGTATCAAACTGTGTTTGTATGGATGCGTCTCATCTAATTCTCTGATTTATGTCTGTTTCTCAGCTTTCGATAATTTGTCTATTCTTATGGCAATTGTGTCGTATCTCGCTAATTTTATTTTCTGTCTAAATCTATAGACACATTTAGTAAGTTTTCCGAACAGGCGTAGTAATGTTTTGTTAATGTTTTCAAGACGTCCATGTAACGAAGATACATAGAAGTTGTCTGTCGTGAACCTCCACAACAATTTGCCATTGTATTAAACAACTATTTTAGTGGCACCAGACCATGGAAAATAAATAAGATATAATATATGGGGTCACCGTAGAAGAGTCCGCTTCCTATGTGTCCAGGATTGGTTTTCCACATCTACTCTTTATCTTGTAGGGCAATAAGAATGATATACCTCCTATTAGGATAAATTTATGTGTAGGAAAGGTATGCTAATCACTTCCGGTCACTGCAAGGTGAGTTTTGCGTCATTATTTTTCATCAACCTCTACAATTGTCACGTAACGTTCTGCACATAGTTGTCATGTGACGTTCTGCACGACCATGCATCCGTTTGCGATATCCTTTCTGTTTCTCTTCTAACAAGTTTTATCCTGCTTTATGAGTACCATCTTGTTTTGGCATACGAACTTGGGTGATGTGTATTTTGCTTGGCAAGCAAGATATAAAACTGTAGTGTTGTGCGTTTGGAGGTTTCTATATTTTTGGTTTGGGGAATGCATGTTCTAGGAGGTCTGCTTGTAGTATAGCTCTTCTCTGCTTTTCAGCATTGCTCGCAACACTTACCCATGGGTATTTAGCATTTATTTCAACAAGAAATGAATGCAAAGTTTTCCAGTTGCTTTATGTTATTAATGCATTAGTGTGGTTCGGTTTCTCTGCAATACTTCTTTCTCTCCTTCTTTTCACCTGTTTTTGGGACCATATTTCCTTCTCAATGTGTCAGAAGTTTCAGTAATGTTGCTATACCCTCTACTGTTTTTTCTTTCAAAGTTCCTCATAGTTACAATTCTTCTTCTTCTTCTTCTTCTTCTTCTTCTTCTTCTTCTTCTTCTTCTTCTTCTTCTTCTTCTT
>NC_068993.1:2179497-2186716 GCF_001194135.2 Octopus bimaculoides
CTCCTCTTCCTCCTTCCCCTCCCCCTCCACCTCATCGCTGCTGCTTCTGCTATTATTAGTCTTCTAAATAAATATGATTCTTAACCTCTCTCTCTTTTCCCATGAATACTTCGCTCACATTATTAGAATCGTACACCTGCAAACTTCTATCTGCACACAAACATAACGTAATCGCTGTTGTTTCATTTTTCATCTGGATATATCAAGGTTTCTCTTGAGCACATATTTACTTATTCATATCCAAAAGCCATAATGATGCAAATGCTCGTTTAATCTCTGCAAGATAAATATTTAGAATATCTCATCTTTAGAGAATTCATGAAACATTTACCAATGCTATCTAAGACTTCCTTACCTAAAACAAGCAAGTAAGGAAACAAAAACTCTCTTCCAAAACAAAGCCAAAAAAGAAAAAAAAAACAAACAGAAAAAAACAAACAAGATAAGTAAAAACAAAACTGACGGAGAATTCTTTTTAAAATACTGCAAGAAGTAAAGTTAGTATACATTTGATGCAATAAATAGTTTAAAAAAATGCTTTGTGTGAAATTACATGTTAATTGTAGAATAAATATTTCGATATGATCAAATATTTAGTTTTGGTCATATTCAATGAGGGAATCACTCATGCTAATTACAAGTTCCTTGCTTCTGAGAATGTCAAATTAGTCCCTTGGAAACTTCCAGATGCCTTTCACATGTTCTTTTACAAATGTATAGCCATCGCCTGCTTCCCTGTTTTGTTCTGGCGAAAGGATTAATGGAGTCACGATGTAAAAGGTCCTGGCATTCCCACTTTATGGGGTCAAGTTGGAAAGAGAGTGTGAAGTTACTTAGGGAAATCGTTGTACTTGACACCTGTACTTGGCTGGTACTTTATCTGTCGAACCCGATGTAAAGCAAATAAACCTTGGTGGGATTTTTTATTTCAGACTTCAGTGAAACGACACGATACTACAAAGAAATTTCTGCCGGACACTCCCAATGCTTCTTCTACTTTACCTTTATATTTTATCTCTTACTGGTTTCAGTCACTGGGCTGCAGCCATACTGGAGCACCAGCAGTTAGACACTATCACTTCTTTGTAATGTCTGGTACTTATTCTATGGGTCCCTTTTGGGTGGGAAAATATAAAGTTGGATACTTTATATATATATATATCAGTGTAAGCACATAAATGTGAAACAAAGTGGAAAAAAGAGTACTCAAATACCAGAGGTAGAGTAATATACTTTTATTTAAAAGCAGCAAAAATATAACAAAAGCTGTTACTCAGAGTTTCACGTTCCCGTTCGTCGGACAGGTTTTGTAAATAGAACAGAAATAACGATATAGTCAAAACTAGTTAAAGGACAGACCTTTAAAAATAGAGTCTTTCTCGGGATTTACACCTGAAGCCTACCCAACAACCGTTTGCGACTGCAAGGCAGTGGAGGCTCAGAATTAAAGAGTATACATCGGCGCGTGTGTTTAGCTTGCTTTCTGCTGTATATATAGACATTGTTTCAACATCCATTGTGAATGATGAAGCGGATTAATTAATATCTGAAATTTCTGTAACAACAATAAAGCTTCTGATCACCTGTTGAATGTTCAATTCACACAAAAGCGCTCACACATACACAAGCACACACACACGCATACATACATACATACATACATACATACTCACAAACATATTTACGCTGTACGAAATCATTTTCCACATTTTGCTATAATTCCTTCATAATATTCTCCTAAAAGAAATAAGCAAACATCAAAATATGCAACTAATACGACGATAAATGCAAATATTCGACTCGGACTGGAACGACGAAATGATATTTCTCTGATACATGCGTGTGTATGTGATATTACAAGGTAGCAATAAAATACAACATTATTTAGGTATTTTAAGGACAAACACTATACAGATATAATAATACACCATGAAGAACATAACAAATGTCTTTTCTCTTGTTTTATTGTTTTATTCATTGATCTGCTATGGCACATTTGTAAAAGTATTTGCCAAGATAGTTGAAACTTCTTGAAACTCACTCACACTGCATAATTCTCCCTCGTTTTTACCATTCATTCATATACAAAACGTGTCCCTTCTATCCCCCGCTTCTCCCACATTTCCCCCCTCTCTACGCATATTACCTTACCTTTCAGCATTCAATTGTCTCTATCTCTCTGCTCTCCTCTCTCTCCAACCAAGCGCACACGCACTTACACACACAAACACAGACACACATACTTACATACACACACACACACATCTATTGTGTTTGGCTGTTTTTGTCGTTCTACCTTTCACTTGACTTCTCTGGTAACATAGAAATTGGAATTGAATATAAATATTTTCTTACGATAGCTGCAAAATATTTAGAATAAAACCATTCCTTAAATAAATAAAAGATTTGTAAATATATTCCTGTGGAGGTGTCTACACATGCCTGTGTGCGTGCATGCGTAAAAGCCAGGATGTACATAAATGTCTATGTGTGTGTGTGTGTGTGTGATCAACATACATGTAACATGTAAAATATAGAAACACATTGTGTCTTACTAAATTATGTATGCATATATATACATATATATGTATAGATAGGAGATGTACTTGCATAGCAAGTGACCTGACCTGAGATCGTGTGCTGGAACGAAAACAATTGCAGCGTGGAGGGTGTTTATAAGCCATTTAAGAAACACACAAAAACCGTTATATTCACTTCAACATTTAAACTTAATTTTTGTCAAAGCGACGAAAATATTCTGACACAAATTAAATTTGCATGCTTAAAAATGCCCATTGTCCACAATACGAGATATTTCAAACAAAAGATGAAACCAGTCGCATTTTAATTTATATTTTTATCTTCGAATCACCACCAGAAAGTTTGGATTCCAGATTTTACCATTTTAGTGATTCTAAATGATTTAAAACCTGCAACAACTTCCATTTAGCAACAGAAGTGCTAAATACAGCATCAACGATTAAAATTTGTTGAGATCGTGCTCTAGTCACTGATTAAACATGGTTTTATACTCACCACGTGATCCGTACATCGCGAACAGTTGCATTTGGTGAGTTATATATAAATAAATAGACTTTTGCAGTTGTAGCAAAATTTTAAACTATACTTTTTCTATTCCTTTTAATTGTTCCACAAATGTTTGTATTTCCTCAATATCCAATGTAGTTTATTGTACTATTCAGCTGTGCATGAATATGATTTGGAGCTCTCTCTAATTCCTAATATAAAGCTGTGTCTTGATTATTTCTTGTAGGATGTATAACATTTCCATTTGAGCTTGCGTATAATGTCACTCGTAATAAATGCAACATAAGTGAGGCACACGAATCAAATATAACGTTACCAGATTATTCAGCGTTACGAAGTTAAATTTTGGTTTCAACTTATGACAAAAGAGTAGCAACTTCGAGGTGGGTTTAAGTCGATTACATCAAGCCCAGTGCAAAACTGGTACTTATTTTATCGAACCAGAACGGATGAATGGCAAAAGTGACTTCAGCGGAATTTGAAATCAAAACGTAAGAAAGACCGAAATGTCGCTAAGTATTTTTTTTTTGCTCGGCGTGCTAATGAATCTGCCAGCACCCCGCCTTTACGAAGCTAAATATCAAAGCTATATTCAATAAAAAAAGCAAACAAAATTAAGCAAAGAGAAAACTAGAATGAATATACTGAAAGCCACTTGAATATTTTATTGAATAGCAGCTGCACAAGAGATCATATCACTACTTACTTCCAACAATTTCTGGTTGATAATTTAGACGAATAAGGAAACAAAGCCAAATAGATAACTGCTGGTTGAGAAAAATACGACAAACAACTAATGAGAGAGAGAAAGAAAGAAAGAGAGAGAGAGAGAGAGCGAAATGAGGGAGGGGTAGAGATGGGTGGAGAGAGGGAGGGGTTGGTGGAGAGAGAGAGAGAGAGAGTATGTGTGTGTGTTTTATAAATTTTCTTGAATCGAACTTCTCTCACTAATTGCTAAATTCCTTAAACTCTGAGTCTCAGAATTCCATGCTGTTCTATCTTATCAACGAACATTTACTCGTGAAAAATTACTTTTCTTCATAAAAGGTGTTTTATTTTTGTGAATGGTGATAATAAATCGCGCATTATTTTTATTATAAATCGTCGTTTGTGTCAGACATATTAAAAAATCAAACAAACATGCCATAATCGTTCGATGCCAGTTCCATTTCGCTTCCAATTCAGCAAATTGAAGTTGAAAGTGTAAAGCTATTCTCCAAATTGATTCTGTTTAGATCTGCTGATCATTTTTATTTCTTACAATCTCCATTTCTCTCTTATTAGTTTTTTTTTCATTCTTCTTACCACAACCGAATTATTGCGTTGGCTTTCTTTCGAAATTTGCTTGGAATTTCTTCTGATGGGAATCCAATAGTCAAACAATAATCAAGAGAACAAATAATTTCTGAAATTTTCCTCATTTCAAATCCTTTGGGAAATATTTCCAAGATCAAATCTTCACATAATCAGTTATTTTATGAAAGAACTACTTTTGTCTAGATATAAAATGAAAACTGTTTTTCTATTTTCGTTGTTTTTCTCCGTTTGAATATATCTGATTGTCTTATTAAAAGTAAAGGAGAGAAGATAAAAATAAATATTAACAAAAACAGATATTTAATGAAATATAACAAAAATGTGTCTTAACAATGGTTTCATCTGCCAAATTGCAATTGGTAAAATAGAATTTCGAATATTTGCATATTGGAAAATATTTTATCGCAAAATTCTTTGTTTATAAATTACGAAATAGTATGATGCAGCTACATATAAGAAGAATCAATTATTCCTCTCCAACAAGCATGATATACAGACAAACAGTAAAATAAAAACAACCTTCCTTTCAATAGTAGGGCAATTGTGCTTTGTTGGTGATTGAGTAGGAAACAGAATTACGTAAATGAGTAGGTCACTGAATCTCTTTTTGAGAACAACAAATCTTTTAATAATTCCACAACCACCCAACTTTCTTCACTATATTCCTTGTATAATCTGTACAATATTTCGAAAGGAGAATATTATTAATATCAGAAACAAAAACTAGAAACACACCAAACGTCGGGGACAACAAAAAATAAGAAATCGAATACGACTGATTTTTATGCTATTTATGACAAAACTGCAGAGTTCTGAAAGGTACAGTGGTTGTGTCAATAAAAGTGCTTTGTATTTTATATTTCAATGCAGTAAACGTTGATGCAATGACGAATAATGATTGCTCCTTGCATGACCAACGTTGTCTGTTTCTGTGACAAAGCATAAGATTAACGATTTTAGCGAACTTCTATTAGTGATCATTAACCTCAGCTTCGCCCTGTTTATCAAATATCATCTAAATAGTGCTGGTTGTCACACGGCGCTTATAACGGGACAAAATTATCCTCTAGCATCTTATAAGTCATCTATTTAAGATCGTACGCCATATATTGAGGATCATTTGGTAGCTATTTCTTGTAGGTTCAGCTACAAATTATTGATTCGGAAGGCATGTTTACTATTTTATATATAAGAAATACGCTGTTAACTGACATAGTGGAAATCATTCTCCTCAGCATGTCAAGGCGTTGGAATCGTCTCAAAATAATTTTTCTTCTATGTCCGGGGTAGCTTCTCTTATGTTGTACACGATTTGATATCTGATACCTTTGCAAAACGGACTCTTCTAATTATATTTACACTGATTAATGATAATCAGATAAGGTCTTGCTTGAAGCTAGTTACATTCATCAACTTGTCTAAGATTTGAGGAATCACCGACAAAGCACAGAAAAACTAAAACAAAAAGTAAATAAAGAAAACGTGTTTCCTGTCGCACAGCAGATCGGTGTCCTCCCATTACTGTCTTTTTCTTTGTTTCTTTGAACAATTTTTGGTGATGTTAAATCGAAAGAGATTTTTAGATCGTTGCTTAACCCTCCTGTATTTCATGGAAGCAAGAGAATATGGGTGCTTTATCATAACTTGCTTACAGTATTCCATAGTTTATTTCTAGTCACAGATAAGTAGACATCAATATTTAGCTGGTATTTTATCAAAGCGCGCAGGGAACATAAAAGACAAAATTGACATCGGAGGAGTTTGAACCAGGGGCGCAAATAGCATCACATTAACTGCACGACAGACAAATTTCTCTTTGGCTTGATGAGAATTAAATCTAACTGAATTGGTAGATCAGTGGATTCAATAAATTTCGTTATTGCACCCATGGTTCCATCTGCAAAATTCCAGCAGCTGTCCAGAGATGTTCTATAAGGTACTTATGTTGTGCATTTATAAACAATCAATATTGTTACAGACGTGGGTGTTTCGACATGCATGGTAAAGTAGAAAAAAGATATAAAACGTTAATAATGTTTACTTTTATTTTAGCAATAATCTGAAACCTAATCCAGCCGGGAGAAATTTTAACTTAAACTGTAATATACAAGGGAAATGTTATTAAAATATACCTCACTCTCCAGGAAATAGCTTCTCTGAAACAATGAAAAATGAATTTTTATATGGCAGACGGCAGTATCCCAGCAGAGCCCACATCTCAATTTTGATCTATATTGCAGTTGTTTGACTAAAACTCTTGAGATAGGCATGGCCATCATACAACCTCATCATATATTCTCATATAAAGCTAGAACCTCTTTGTTTAAACAAGAAAACAATATTTCGAAAAAATAATACAGTTTCGTTTCAAACCAATTTTATTTCATTCCTTTTTACACGCAGATCACAATGGAATAAGAATCACCACAAGCATCAACACCGATACCAACCTCCTCTCCACACCCATTAACAACAATACGACAGCAACAATAATAATAATGTTTGCATCAAAAGCTAAAGTCTGGCTACATGAACATTTATGTAGTTGTGAAAATATGCTTCCTATGCTCTTTTATGGTTGTACAATATCGACATAAATATAAAGGTCTGTATTTTAGGAAGTGTTAGTTTGACTGCGATAACATATCAGATTAGCAACCTATTCTGTCGATACTTTGAAACAGATTTCCAAACTCTATCACCCGCCCTTTCTATGCTTCTACGCTATCACTTTATCTACAATCAATCTCTTTTTTTTCACTCAAATATACACAAACATATAGAACTATGTAACACCTTCATATATACATTTTAGTGCGAGTATATATATATATATATATATATATATATATAT
>NC_068993.1:2187089-2191052 GCF_001194135.2 Octopus bimaculoides
ATATATATATATATATATATATATATATATATATATATATATATATATACGCTCACATTCATACATATACATTTATCTACGCAAACGCACATGCAGGCATACATAGGCACCCATATAATATCGATTTGTATATTTGGATGACACTATGAGAGTATTTTTTTCTTATTTTCACATATGTTAAGAATAATTGTTTTGCTTTGATGTCAGCTTTTGCAAAGGTAATGCAACCATATTATGATGAATAAAAGACAAACGGTCTCAGGAGTGAAAGAACGGGAAAGCAATGTGTATGGAAGAAAGCCTGGAACATAAATTGAAAATTCGGATAACAATATCGAAATAAGGAACTGGTATTAGAAAACAAACAAGGACACAGTAAAAAATAATGAAATATACTTTAACCAAACAACTCAAATAATACACAAACACACACATGCACACAGACACACACACGCACGCGCGCGCCCACCATTACATCAATTGAAAGGGGACACAAGAGAATTTCTTTACATAACCGATTATATTATTTCACAAGTCACACTTTTTCCTGTGTTTAATAGTCAGTTTAATGAGCTTTATAACAATTTGTAATCAAAATGTTGGAGGGGGGGATTCAACTTTCTTAATTTTGTAAATGTACCACTACTACTACTATTACTACTACTACTACAATTATTATTATTATTATTATTATTATTATTATTATTATTATTATTATTATTATTATTCGGAATTCCTGCTATGCGGTTGGTCTCATACTACATTTATTAGATTTTATCACTTTTAAAGCCCTTCATTTTAATTACATACTTTGCTAGTGAAATTGATTCGATGAAGAAATCAATATACCTGTTAAACATTCATCGATCCGAATTTTATTATTTTGTTTGAAGTATTTTGTCTCTACTCATGTAACAAAATATTCAGCTCTTGAGACCCCGTCTGTGTTATAGTCTCCCCTCTACATATTACCGACTTTTATTTCATAAAATTGCTTTTCTTATTTCAAATGTTTCCTTCGTATGAGATTCTTCCTTGCGCTAAACTTTATGTTACATTTTGGGAGGGCCATTTTGCCAATAAGAAATACACGCACGTGTGTTTGTGTGTGTTTTTCTTATTAATGAAAGAATCTCTGCAACGTGCAAGAATATCTGACTCAACTTGTGATTTCATATTAAAGCTCTAACGAAAAACACATACGAAAACCGAAATAAATGTTATACAAATTATACGTACAAAGCAGACGTGTAAACGCTGGTTTATACTGGTTGATACACCCTAAACACTTTCAAAGAATTGGAATAATTCATTTTCACAGATGTTCAAGTTCCATCGGGTGCATGGTTGACCGTGCTTGTCAAAGGGTTTCATGATGCATATAAGCGATGTGAGGATATTCGATCGTATTTCATTCATGCGAGTATTCCTCTCTGAAATGTTTTATGACAAGCAGAGAATAGTTCGTGTATACCCATTTGGAATAGGTTAGTGGAGCTCACATGATTTTAATCTGTTCTTAAGTACTCGAGCCGTAACGTATTTTGTTCATGGCACACGACCGACGCTTCTCGCTTTTGATTTCGAAGATATGGCCTCTCGCAACATTGCCTGGAGGCAATCATCAGTTGAGCACGGTTATTGACGAAGACTTTGTTTGAATGATATCACAGAAATCTGACGCCCTGTTGCTAGAATGTTTTTATCTCATCAATTTTATAAATGCGAAGACGTCTGGTCGACGGACGTTCTTTATAAGACGGTTTAGTACGCTTTGACGCTTTGTCATAACTAAAAAGTTGACCTTTCTTCATTCGGATATTAACTCGATATCTCGTTTAGAATGTCTGTTTTAAAAATAGTGTTAAGACTTCTTCCACTGAAGAACCTCAAATAATTTTATTTGTTACCATATTTGATTTAGGGTAATCAAATATATTTTAAACTTCATCTTTCTCTTTTAGGAAATTCAAGATGGATATTGGAGTCTTTCTTGAAGATATTAACATTTTCAAATTTTAAAATGCATAAGTCTGTCCATAACAACAATTAAGTAACAAAAATTTGTTATATTAATCTCTAATATGAAGAAACTAACTACACCTTTTTTTAAAAAGCTGTATACTGTAAATCTGAATTAACACAAAAATATCACCACGGGAACATAGCATCTTTTCTAATTATAGCAATCATTAGAAGAATGTTAACTCACCATGTATAGCTCGTTTGCCTAGTGGACATTTATCAGCAACAAACTAAATGAAACGAAGCAGAAGGAATGAATTAGTAGACACTTTCATGTCCTTTAATTCGAACGTACCACAGTAGTCACCATATGCAAATAGATTTTGAGGTTCCCAATGAAATTCGTAGTAATGATATAATAATTGCTCCGAGTTAATAAATTAATCCAGATATTTGCATGTAAGTATATGAATATTTATGCATAAATACACATCCACATATGTGTATATTTATATATATATATATATATATATATATATGTACACACACATACACGCACACACATAAATGCAAGAGCACGTGTATAAATGTGTAAATGCGTACATGTGCTACACCATATAACACTCATTTCAAGTTTATTGCATCCCTTCTTAAGCAACATGTAGTATGAATGTATGTTTTTATAGAATCTGTATTTAAAGCCAACAGAATATTGATTTCGAGTTAGAAAATCTAAATAAATAAGTTGGTGTAAGAGCTAAAGAAATTGTTTTCTTAAATTGGAACATTATTTCACAGCTTTATAATGTATAATTTCGTTACTTGCTGCTAAATCTGGCAACATGGCACTATCATTAAGGCAGGGTTAACAAACGTAGACTTTGCTCAACATTAGATCGTTGTAAATCCAGTCCCCAAATTGCAATAAAACAAGGTAAAATAATGTAGTTGAGAGCCAAGAGCGAGTTTTACTGCTGTTTGATGCAAATATTCTAAGAGGTATAAACTATTTTGTCAAAGGTTTTAAGCTTCGGTATGTGACTTCTTATTAGAAATGCTTACTTGACGATCTGCTAATACTCAATGCTTTCCAATGTCACGTGTTGTTAGAGATTTGACAGTTTGAGACAGAGACAGGCTGATGGTGATTTATACTATTTCATATGATTTTTTAAATTATATTTCTGCTGTTTGTTACAGATCGAAATCTGTATTCGAAATAGAATATTTTAAAGAATTATCGTCTTGACACTCTTCATATAAAAAAAGAACGAAAGCAATTACCTATATTCACTACGTCGTATAAACTCTATCGTGAAGATATCTGTAACTGTCTCCTGGTAACAAGCTCCTGGTAAGCGGATATTACAAACGCAATATCCAATCCTTGATATATTCTTTGCCAGGGTATGATGGCCATATCATCCTAAAGGAAGAAATCCATATAATACTTTCAATAATATTTCTCGCATTAAATGCATCGAATTCCAGACTTAGGGTTAACAACAGCCAGAACGACCATTTTATCAAATATATTCCTCATGTGATGCTTACCACTGTTGGTTCCAAGCTCAATGAATTTACCTGGATTCTATCCTGATGCGGTTATATTTTATTAACATTCTAGTTTATTATTTCAGATTGTTTAACGAGTGCAACATTTCCCTCTAATATCAACACGTTAGTGCCGCAATTTAATCCATTCAGCTCTATTTGTAAATCTGGGGTTTCATTTAAAGGGAAAACGCCGTTTATGTTCCTCTAGTATTGATACTTTAGTTTCAGCATAAACACAGCCACTAAATGGTTAATCTGTTTCCTACATTAATTCCATTCGAAGCATATACATTCAGTTCTTGCAAAACAAGTATTTCTATTCGACTAACAGACATTTCTCTTCATAGATATTTAGCTATTACCTATATGAATAATTTTTATTTTACATACACACACACACACACGTATATATATATATATATATATATATACATACACACA
>NC_068993.1:2191136-2194523 GCF_001194135.2 Octopus bimaculoides
ATATATATATATATATATATATATATATAATGAAGATCTAATTGAGAAAATCAGAATAAAATAATCAAAGTGATAAGTGTATATGTCCCATGTCGAATGAATTTTAGTCTGATTAAATGCAACAAAGTGCTTGGATAGTTGATAAAAATATAATTGTCGGTGGTTGAAAGCTGATCATCAGCGCGTGTATGAGACATACCTATTGTATAACAGCTTTCAGAGGAAAAGCATTTAACTGCTATCAGTTCTGTCAGTATCTCACTGATCCAGTTGATGTGTCAGTTTATTCACTGGCTGATAATGTGCCATTAATGACAAGGGATTGTTATGAATGGTTATAAAAATTTTAGGAAACATGGGAATATCTTCCTCCTTTACTAACAAATATTTGGTAGCTTTTTTCCATTTAAAATGTTTCTCTTTTTTCAGCATCTTTGCACACAGTGCCATTATTATGTGTTAATCAGAGTAAAGTATAAAGATATGAAAATCAATAAATCCTTATCGATTTCGGCATTTATTCTCTCAAAAGCACGATAATATAATTGATGAAGTAAATGCCATAAAGTTTTGAAAAAGGTGCGAATTAAGCATTAGTCTTATAAAATTTTATGATAAACCATTTTCCAAATTTTCTTGTAATCCACCAGGGAAACACGTTAAGAGATAAGTCAGAATGTAGCTTAAGGAAATATTTAAAATGGATGGGAAGAAGTAATTAATTTGACAGATTAAAATAAACTTTGTAAGATTCTGGATTTAAATTCTATTACATCTATTTTATACAATCTCTAGGAACATGCTCCAGATGGAAACAGGGAAGGGCATCGTGGATATATTAGAGGCAGCAATGTGAGGTTAACTGATATAAATATGCGATAGTTTATCGAATACTTTTTAAAGGGTCTATATTATCATAATGTTTCTAATGACTCATTATTGGTGTCACATATACCAATAACTGGTATATGTGGCATTAATTTAGTTTCGGTTATCAATACCATAATTGAGCGATGCAAGGCTACACCAATAATCAATTCTAAGAGATTGAATTTGCTGCAAGTAAAAGAACCCAACACAGAAGAGATCTAATGCAAATCATTACAAGCAACTAGTTCTTCGTTGAAGACGCCCCAAGGACCATGCGTCCAGTTCTAGATCCGAACCCTTGACTATGTCGCTGATGTGTATTACGGAGTATACGTCACGAAGTGTATAAGAACAAAAACGCGTGACACTGATTTCTTTTCAATGCAGTCAGATTCAGGACTGGTTGCGCACTCTCACCTTTCTTCTTCCTTCTCGTTGTTGATTATATCATACTTCTGGGTTAGAGTCCCTTTATTCTCTGTAAGGTTTGAATAGTAACCTGCGCATCAGCTTAAAACATTTTATATAAAGTACACCACGACGATTATGATAACAAGGAACAGAACTGAATATATTCTTTGGAATTAACCGAATGAAATTAGTGTGGTTAATCAAGCGGAATCTAATATTCACTAATCAGAATGTATTCTTTGTTGAAGAGGAAATTTCCAGAATTTGCGGTTGTACTTTCGAAATAAAAATCATAGTCAACCCTGTGTAGATTTTTTCATGAGACTTATAAAACGTAGGAGGATTGACATTAAATTTTCAGGATGTCGGAAATAAACACAACTTGTGGAAGAGTCTGACACTAATCACAATAAGAATTTAGTCATCGATAAATGTGTTCTATATTAGGTAATTTCAAGCCAACGCTTTTACAGTTTATACCATCCATACTGACACGTCATAGAGTGTCATTCATTCATCATTGACAAAAGAAAATGAAATACCCGTTTATATAAATTCATAGGTTGCAAGTTTCAAAATAAAAACATGAAACTCATATAGGCATCTTTGAAAAGGAGCCAGTTTGAGGACCTGTTGTTATAGATACCATTAGGTAGGTGTGTTCCACAAAGGCCACTAGATAAATCAGAAACAATTGCATCAAAGCTCGTCTTTGGTTATTTATTTAGCATCCAGAGAATCGTTCTTCATATTCTAAAAATTGGGGATTTTATTGAAATACATGATATTATATATAATTGAATAATATTTACGTACATCTTATCACGTAAATGAATATTGTTAGCGTAAATGAGTGCTGTTGAAATGGAGTTTTGGATTAACGTTACCAAAATTACTGGGTATTATTTTCGTTCTCAATGTAACAGCAGAAACACATGGTAGATATATGAATAGTAATTTATCCATCTATTCAAGATTTTCAGAACATTCTGTGTCCGCCCTACTCTCGACGATGGTTGGTTAAGTCAGTGTGTCATTTATAAAAGAATTTTAGTTTATTTTTGGCAGCAAAGTACAACTATAATAATAAAAGTTGTATAACTGTTTAAAGCTGTAAATAACTATATATTGAGATTTAGGGGCCTCTCCTATCACGACAAAGACAGTATAGAGGAACATCTATGTATTGTCATAGACACGATCGATTGCCACTCCCCACCCCGAGCAAAGCTGGATGTAAATACTAGAATAAAAAGATAATTATTATATATTTCCATATATGTAAATGTTAAAATGTCATAACTCTATTTTTTTCTCTCTCTTCGGTATAAAACCTATATCACTAACACATTTCCATTTACAAACAGGCAAAGGAATTAAGCAGGATCATTAGGCCATATCCGTAGGCCAAATACATGATAACATCGAGGGAATTTATTGAAATACTCCAGAGGATAGAATTGTCTGGCTTGTTACGTTCTTTACGTGTTGAGAACTTATTAGCAAGTATACCCTACATAAATATAATTGTAAACACACTTCCTTAAAAGCATCGCTTTTATACAAAGATGCACTGAAAGAGGTAGCTTCGTTGTTGCATACATAACAAATGACCTATTTTTACTTATTTCTATGTGTGTTTTCCTTCGGAGTTATTAGTTGTACCACTTTGAATAAAACTCTGTTATTTATAACCTAAGTCATTTTGTGAAATTACCTTTCTTAGAAAATTGTTCCATAAACATTAAAATGACATTAGATCTCTAACCAAGAACTACTTCGCTTTCGTGTCACCAGTATATTCATTATCATTACTGCAGACATTTTTTGTAAACTTCAAATTCCATTTTTCTTTGTATCACTTTATGACAGTCGCATTACATTTTGCTACTGGTGCATAGGTTAATATGTTCATTCTACATCAATTAGACGATGTGTGGGATTACCGCACGTCTCCCTGTTTCTATGATCAAAGTATTTCACGTTACTTCGTCAGTACCACTGCCTGACCCCCCGGGCAAGTGTCTTCGTCTATAGCCACAAGTCGACCAAATCCCTGTGAGTAGATTTGGTAGACGGAAGCGGAAAGAAGCTCAATATATATAT
>NC_068993.1:2194588-2196512 GCF_001194135.2 Octopus bimaculoides
TATATATATATATATATATATATATATATATATATATATATGTGTAGAAGGTCGGATAAAATACATTGTGAGACTTGATCCAATTCCTATACACCAGGCTCAAATATCGCTAAAGTCAACTTTTCGTTTCTTCTTTTAGTGGCTGAAAAGTCATGCATCTGTCGAGTATTTGTGTCGATATTTCGATCTCTGTCTGTTTTCCTGCCTTTCATTCTGTTTCCCTCTTTCTCACCTCTCTTTTCCTCTTGTTCTGTTCATTCCAGACTCCGTACGTTGCAACGGCGTTCCTGCGATTTCATTAGAAGACGAGGATTACACAATACCACCATTCCTTAACTGGAGCCAAAATATTGATACCTGTTTGCTTCAAATTCAACATTTCTGCCAAAGAACAAACTGCCTATCTCGCTACCAGAAACACAGAAATTGAAAGCTGAGAAACATTCCTTCTCTCTTCAGAAGTAGCAACGTATGCTAAGCTAACGGTGCCGCAAATATTGCATTCAGAAAATTACATAACGATGTAGAGGCAAGAAGACATCCTGCTTAGCACCGACTTAAGATGTGAAATAATCCAGCCTCTGCCCACACCTCACGACCTTGTGCATCTTTAATTATATTCATTGGTAGCGAATTATCTACAGTAATATTATATAACATCACCCCGTCCCTAGCAGAAACTCCCTTTTACAGATCCTCTAATTGTTACGTGTTGAGAGTTTATATTTACTTGTCAGGAATATCATGTTTATCTCTACAATACAAATACGCAGACTTGACTATGTTTACGAAAAATGTGGTTTAAAAAGTGAGTTTAATTGCTTTACTGTAATACTGTAATGAAGTTAACCACTAGAGATGAACATGCGTGTGTGTCTCGTTCTGTGTATATTTCTTTGTGTGTGTGTGTGTATGTATGTATGTATGTATGTATGTATGTATGTGTGAAGATTTAGATGCGTGTTTACACGAATGTAACTATGTATTTGTATAAATTATTGAATAAACAAAAAAATATTAAAGATATGAACAATTTCAATCATGACTCAAGCGTATTTGTCTGATCTTTAGGAAAAACACACCTAAAACAACAAGCCATAAATTTATAATTTAACAATTTTTCTCATCAATCTTCTTTCTAAATAACAATGGTGGGGTTGGCGCAAATATTTGTATTAAATTTCCTTTGATATGCTGTGATCGGTTTACCTGCTATGGATTTCGATTATTTTAATCCTCTCTAGGGGAAATATTTAATAAACTCTAGTTATAATGTAGATGAAATTTGTCTTGCTTACTGACATAGCAGATAATTAAGTTTGATAGAATTAATTAAAGATTGCAAAAGTCGATTAAGATCCATTATAAACGCGGAAATGAAATTCTGTGAAGAAAAGAAATTATGAAAAGCTAAATATTACGAAACGAAGAATATTAATAGACGTATATGTAGAATTTAAAACATGTAACTCATTAATAAACTTACACCATTTCTTAATAAGGGAATTTATATACGCGTCTGTCCGCCCGTCTGTCAGTACTACTCGGCCTCTCTCTGTCTGAATCACTATGTCAATATAGATGCATACGTACACACACACACACATATATAGACATATATATGTGTTTGCGTGTGTGTGTATGTGTGTGCGTATGCATGAGTATTTTTATATACCTATACATACACATACACATATGTTTGCATTTATATATATACATATGTATATACATAGGTGCAGGAGTGGCTGTGTGGTAAGTAGCTTGCTTACCAACTGCGTGGCACCTTCGACAAGTGTCTTTTACTATTGCCTCGGGCCGACCAAACCCTTGTAAGTAGATTTGGCAGACGGAAACTGAAAGAAGCCCGCCGTATATATATATACATATACACACACACACATATTACTTATATATACACCCTGTG
>NC_068993.1:2196895-2198606 GCF_001194135.2 Octopus bimaculoides
ATATATATATATATATATATATATATATACATATACACACACACACATATTACTTATATATACACCCTGTGCTGATGACACTAGCTGTGCTTCCTCAAACTCATCGTCTTAATTCGCCCAGGAATGGGAGCACATCGAACATCTCTACAGGCTAACGAGCTGCCTCTTTTTTAAGATAGGTAGATTCATAAGATTGTTCAGCGATAAAAGACCGAGCATGAATAGAGTTCGTTTTGTGACAGTATATATTCGTTTTATGGTTTGTAAGTAAAATGATCAAGATAAGATTTTTGACAGTTAACTTATCACTGAAGCCAGTGAAGAAATTCAGGTTGTGAATATTGTTCGTTACTTTATTGGTCGTTATCTGGCTATGTTCATATGTAAAATAAGAGAGGATTTACGGTGCGGCTATACATTCAAATAATCTTCTTGTATACAAGTTATAGGCGATTTATAGAGGAAGAACTCGCTACTAAAGTACTGGCTTCTTTTCTTCATGGAACCTCTGTTTGGCATTTACTCTAATCTGGGCCATTTATATTTTCCTGACTACTTTTGCTTTACCCTTTCACCTTCCCGTGATGTCAGTGTCTCATTCCAAAACATCACATATCTTTTCAAATTGCTCACTATTTTAATATAACATAAATAATGCTGCAGATATAATATTACGTAGTGTTCGGTAGTAACCTACAGCATTGCTCCTGCCTGTGTGTCAAGGATGGTTCTAAGGATCATACTTGCTCTTGTGGTTAGCATTATATATTTCTTTTTCTTTGGGTTTCCTTTCAGTTACCTCGCAGAATTACACACTATTCCAAGCATTTCAATAACGCAATAACTATTTTCTTTTCTAGCTTCCTTAAGGTGAGTTCGTTACAGTTATCTTTGGTCTATCGCTCATATATCTCAGCCATATTTATGATGAAATATTTCATGCTATTCCCTTCATTGCTGCAATAATTCCAAAGTCCAATATCAGTCAGGAATTGCATTGTCTATATTATTACACAACCTCAATATCCCAACGAAAACCCAAGAATGATTCCATCCTTGTGTCTCAGAGGATTCCTTAAGACTTTTCTCTTTGTGAAAATTCCATAACATACGTATGAACACGCTCACAAATAGATATACATATGTAAGTGTGTGTGAGTGTGTGTACGTGTGTGTGCCCGTATGTGCGTCTGTGCGTGTGTGTGTGTGTGTGTTCATATTTATAAAATATGAAAACAAAGCCGGAGTACAAATTATATTTGACTATAATTACATGGTAACACAAGGAACTTTAAGTATTAGATCACAGTTCCGATATCAGATTCGAATTACCAATTTTTCAGCACACATATGTGTATATATGAGTACATATATATGTATATAATGACTGAAACTATTAAAAAAGTGAACGTATAAAAGATAAAAAATGAACTTATAAACATACATATTGAAAAAGTCGAAGGCAACAAGAACTACAGAAAGACATTTATTCGTAACCACTACAATTATTTCAACGGACCGTAGTTCTCCAGGTTCGCAGGTATTTGGGTATTTAACCCTGCATTTACACAGAGTGAAATCTGAAGGTAGACGAGCTTTATACTGCACTTTATTATGTTTTTAACAGAATATAACCTAACTTTAAACACACACACACATAGATATAGATATGTGTATATGTATATATATATATATATATATATATATATAT
>NC_068993.1:2198892-2201223 GCF_001194135.2 Octopus bimaculoides
ATATATATATAAATATATATATATATAAATATATATACACATACATACATATATTGACAAAATCGAACACGTATACACAAGGTGTGTGTCTTGTCAGTTCGTGGGTCGGCCGCGGTCTTTAGGAGTAACGGAATATATTTTTTATGCACCTGGTGTAAAGAGAGGGGGAGAGAGAGAGTGAAAGGGAGATGGAGAAATAAATACACTGAGATAAATCGGATGTTAGAGGCATGCTGAATCAGACTGACAGATAGACAGAGTGATAGGTGGATAAATTGGTAAATATATGGACGCATAAAGTTTATGGATTTGTGATTCTTGAAACACTATTATATTTTTACATTAGCAGATATGTCTCTGAGAATCACAAAAATAATATCAAAGTGGAGACTGAAGCCGTGTGGGAAGATGAATGGAAGTACTAGTTATTCCATTCATCACTAGTGATACATCCAAACACCATGACGTCGAATAGATGTTTGATTTTTATCATTCTCGGTACATGTTTTCAAATCGCACTGTCCTCAGATTGACACCCAAAGACTGTGAAATATTCACATTGGAGCTTCTGAACGGCGCCCAACTGATCCTACTATACTGTGTAGTCGTTTCTAACGATTCTGTCAATACTCATCTATATGCATATACATAGACACTTCACTTACACATATACACGCACACGCACACACACACACGTATATACATATGTACACAGCCCCATACCTACATGAATAAACAATCATACACAAATATATGCACACACACACATATATTACAGCATGTTAAGTTACGCCAGAAAATTATGCAAATCAGTGTGCCTATAATTTTACTGATATATGTGTGTGTGTATGTATGTGTGTGTGTGTATGTATGGATGCATGCATGTATATGCATGCATATGTGCATCTATTAGCATCCCTCTCACCAACAATTTCCGGTTAGGGAATCAGAATTTATTCTGTATTACTAATGATTCAAAGGGCTGCATGCTTTTCAAAGTA
Source organism: Octopus bimaculoides (assembly GCF_001194135.2). NCBI lineage: Eukaryota > Metazoa > Mollusca > Cephalopoda > Octopoda > Octopodidae > Octopus > Octopus bimaculoides. The sequence continues at coordinate 2,199,894 of NC_068993.1, forward strand.
TTTCTAAGAGGGCTTCCCATGCCAATATGAGCAATCCGTGGCCACCGGTGTGTCGAAATCGACATATCATCGAGATTCCGTGAAAATATTTGTTGAATAGACTTTGAAAAAGGCTTAATATTCATTGAAGCTAACACATTTGAAAATATGTACTATGTTTTCGCTACATATGGCTAAATCAATTTCTTTGGCATTCCTGACATTTCCATAATCCATACCAAAGTATTCATAGGTTTATGCCGTTTAAAATATGAATCTATCTTGCTTCACCATGGATGACATCTCATCCAACACTACCAACCTACCCATGATTATCTGCTTCAGTGACTATCTCAGGAACTATGCTGCGTTTGCTGTACGAGAATATCTACATTGCCCCCAAACTGTAAATGCCTTTTGAGTTACCAAGCTGTGACAAGGCAGTTAAGGCAGTATATTTCTTTGAATACAATTACAAGGCCATCGAAGCAACAATGGGCATGTAAATAGATTTATTGCAAGTTTCATGCCGATATCCAGCATTCAGCTGAGCACAATTCAACAAACATTGATCACTCTGTTTAGGGAATAAGTTCATTTACGACCGTAATTTGATTGTAGCTATGAATTACACACGAGAAGCTATTTGTCACTTATGTAATAATATTTCAGAGCAGTTCTTAATCTACTGAAATTTATCTTTAGCTGAAAGATAGAGGATGCATCCAAGTGAACATTAGTGAATATATCATTTGACAGACGATCTTGTTTGCTACTCACACATAATATACGCTCACAGACACACACACACACACACACACACACACACACACACCCACACACATACACACACACACCCACACACGCACACACACACACACACACACAGAGAATGCGTGGCATTCGCTTATTACATTTCTGAATCGAAAAGACTCACCAACACAAGCACATAAATAGATACACACAGCGGCACGTATACACTCAAATACAACTATACATTTCTTTACCATTCTGATGTGCATATATGAATATTTAAATACACATATACAGTTACACACACACACACACACACACATACGTACAGATATATATATATTCTACATAAGTGCATATTTATATATATGTATATATATACGTGCATATGTATATATATATATATTCTAAATAAGTGCATATATACTTGCACACGCATGCAATTACTCGCACACACATCACACACATACACACAACACACAAACACACACATTCACACACATATATATATATGTTTAGGTCTGTGGGAATGTACACATCGCATTGTTCTAGGTGTATGTGTATATATATATATATATATATATATATATATATATAT
>NC_068993.1:2201309-2206047 GCF_001194135.2 Octopus bimaculoides
GTGTGTGTGTGTGTGTGTGTGTGTGTGTGTGTGTGTGTGTGTGTGCGTGTGCGTATGTGTGTATAATCGATGTTATAGAACTACGTCACAGAACTTTTTTTCTTCTGAACAAAACATGGAATTTCATTATTTATTTTCAATGGAGTACGAAGCCCGAAATATAGCAATTTCATGGCCACAGACTCAAAAAGAATTCTCAAGTATTTTATCATTTTATGTTTTTCTTCATCAAATTCCTCGGATTAATCTTAAAACCACCCACACTGATGGACAATTCAAATTAGTATCACCGATGTCTTTTTTCTTTGGTTATTTGTCTTGCCATAAACATCTAACCACCCCCACCACTTACGCGCGCACACACACACACACACGATTTATTTGTTGTTGTTTATATTTTATTATTATAATTATTATTATAGTCGTGGCAGTGGTATTTAGAAGATGTAAAGGTGAAATATCACCACCACGACCATTTTCACCGTCATCCCTCTACTACTACTACTACTACTACTACTACTACTACTACTACTACTACTACTACTACTACTACTACTACTACTATTATTATTTGTAAGTTGTAGTTGTTGTGGTTGTGGTGGTATTGTCGGTTGTGTCGGTGGTGTTTTAATTATTGTTAATATTATTGACTTGATAATTGCTTTATCATGTATTCTTCTCTGGTGAATTAAAGGCCTTTCAGACTCATATTTTTAGTAATTCTAATTAGGCATTCTTTACAGCTTTTCCAGCTCAGATATTGTATTGTAGCAGTGAGAGTGTGTGAGATAATGTCAGCCAATACAGGTGTGTGCTACGGTATGTATATATGTATATATACACACACACGCACACACACGGATATGTATGAGTGTGCGTGTGTAGGTCTGTGTGTTCCAGTGCTTTCGTATCTGAATGTTTGTGGCTGCATGTACATGTGTGTGTACAGGTGTGTATATGCTTTTGTATGATATACACTGACAAAAAAAAAAAAGAAGAATGAAAGAATATGGATGAGAGAGTTTGTATAGATGTCTGTGAGAGAATATTTGCATCTGAGATAGCAGGCAGACACACAGACAGAATGAAAGTGTGAATGAACGTGAGAAAATGTTTTCGTGGGAGAGTATTTATGCATGAGGCACATAGTGGAAAATATAATGTGATATTAGAGAATGAGGATTGCTCTACTGAGTGTGTGTGTGTGTGTGTGTGTGTGTGTTTGTGTGTGTGTGTGTGTGTGTGTGTACGAGAGATACATATGCACATGAACGTAATCACACCAACACAATATTAAGCAGACAATGTGTTGTTCAGTAAGATATAATGTAAAGTAGTAATAACCAATTAAACAGGATGAAGAATATCTCTCAGTATGAATAATAAAGTGAATTCAGTGAAAGCCAATGAAGCGTGAATCTGCAGTTAGAATAGATAGAGAGGAATTTCCTTAGATCATAATGAAAATGAGTGTCAAAAGTTCCACTGTCAAATGAAACAATACAATACTTTCCATCAGACAAATGCGAAGCGTAATTACCTTTCTCCTTCTTATTTTCCTATTATTATTATTATTCTATTCTTTCATTCTTTTAGTCGAAGAAATTTAACAATGAAACATGTGAGAATGATGCACTGGCTCATGACGTATTCAGTAAAGTTGGCTCCGCAGCAGCAGGAAAAAGTGTACTTTGATGAGAAGCTGCGTTACCTTACTAAGGTGTTTCATTCGTTTCTCACGAAATCTAGTCCCGACACAAAACAGGGGAATGGAATTTTTTCCTATATATTTATTTAATTAAAATCTGCACTGTGAAGCAAGAATTATATAATGTTTGAGAGAATGTTTTACGGTATCATGCATCGATGTTGATATGAATTATGATATAAAGTCAATTGTTCTTTCTGAATAACACATTTGGCTCAACTACAGTAATTAATCGATTGCAATTAAACCCATATTTAGCACATAGAATGAACTATTCTTTGCTTAGTTATCGTTACTGGCATTAATATTTGCTTTACGAATTTTTACACCTGTAGTCTTGACTTAACTATCACTCATTTTCCTCTTTATGGACAGAACATATACTGTTTTTACCTTGGCAAAAACAGTATATGTGACTGGTCCCATAAACCGTATATATGACTAGGGCCCATAAAAAGCCATCTCTTTAGACGTCTGCTTTTAGACCAATATCAGTATAGAGAACTACGTGGAGGAAAAGTATGGGAATGAGGGATTTGTTATAACATTGAAATGTCAAATGAAACATGAGTGTAGATGAAGAATTTCAATTTATGCTGACTGAAAATCAAACGATCGCATTTAGTCAATGAATAGCTGAAGAAGACATGACTTAGAATATTATAAAGCTTCGTCGGTGGGTCCCTTTCTCATGTCTGTATCAAACCGGTTGGCATGATGCACCACATTCGTATATCCCTTACTTTCAATACACTATTCAAATCATGAATTAGATATAAATGTGTTAGCCTTAAAGCCACGAATGTTAAATTAAAACTCAACTCTTAACAATGCTATGATTTGTTCATTGCAGATTTACAAGTTTTCAGAACATCTAAAACCTATAGAAATTTATAGGACCCAAGTAAGTGCCGCTGCTTTGGTTTGTGCCATTTTATGTTTTATCACAAGAGTTCAAATCTGTTGAATTTCTTATACTGTGACTACTATTAGTTTCAGAGAACGTTTTCTATTTGAGATATTAATCTATCTAACAGAGTTAGATTTGCTTTGGCTGCTGTTTTTTTGTTTTTTGTCAGGTTATTGAAATATTTAAAACCTTGTTTGTAATATTTCATTAAGGCGGTGAGATGGCCGAATCGTTAGAACGCCGGACAAAATGCTTAGCGGCATTTGTCCGTCTTAATGTTCTGATTGAAAATTCAGCCTGGGTCGACTTTGCTTTTCATCCTTTCTGGGTCGATAAAATAAGTACCAGTTGAGCACTGGCTTACGGCCCTCTCTCGATGTTGCTGGTTTTGTGTCAAACTTTTAAACCAATATTTCATGTGATGTAATTAAGGGTTGGTCTCGTTATTAATATCATACTTTCGAGTAGGTCTGAAATATCTAAGTAGAGTAGCTTGGAGAGTTTCAGTGACAGGAAGAATAAATTCAATCTGAAATGTTTGTATAACTGGATGTGTATAGTAGAGAATTTAATGTTAAGTTTATTTCGATCTAAGTATGAATATGTGCGTTTTGGTGTTTCCTGTTAGTTGTACACCAAAAATCATATGAGATCCAAGGGGTAATACTCTACCATTAATGCTACATCTAAAACTGTGCAGGATATTTAATTGTGGTTGAGTCCACCTAGTTCTCCTTACATGATATTACATCTATCTATAAGTAGATAATGTGAAATAACAGCAATAATTACAGAAAGCCGTTCTAGTAAACTAAACGAAAATACGATAAAATCTGGGATCGGCGGAGATCATCCTTGCGCTTGGTAGAAAACATCAGTTTAACCAATATATATTGGAATGATCTGTTTTTAAGGAGTATTAGTGAAATCAACGGACGTATTTCACTCTTATGAGACCTGCTTAGTTAAATTCCAGTCAATTGGAATGTAATAATACAGGGACTGTAATAATATATATTGTGAAGTTGAGGGAGAATGCCACAGACAACTATTATGCATAATACAAACAAATATATGACATGACTGTATCATTTATGACACAGTGTATCGAAATACTGATCAAATGAGATTATCGAAACAGATACTGGACACAAAAACATTATTTCCTGAGAATTTATTCATTTGTTTGCTGCGCGGATTTCTACTGTTTCCCCCACTATTTTGCAGAAGGCAAATTGCAACTATTAGTTGTTCAAGGGTCTCCCTATTACTTGTTGCTACGAAAAACGGAGACACCAGTTTGTACTGCTGAATCTTGCTAGTAGACATACGGCTAGTTATATCGCACAAACTATAACTAACTAATTGCTCACCGAATAAAACTTCTGAATTCATCAAAATTAAATATATGAAATGTCTGAGATTAAAACTCGAAAACAAAATAATTCTGATCCTCTGAGACAATAGAATTGTGTAATGTTTAATAAGAAAATATTTTCTAAATGTCTGCAGATATTTTTAAAAAAATAGTAACGTTTTCTATAAAAATATTTTCAACTTCATCTGACCAAGAAGTGTAAATTATTTTTTATTTAATTGAAAGATTTCTTTTTAGAAACATCAAATTTAAAGAAACAATTTTTTTCCTTATATGTTTTTCATATTATTTTGTTCAGACAGCGACACTTTATTACAAGGAAATTATTTAATCGAATTTTCTTTATAAAAAGAGACTAAAGTTGAATGTGAACTTTCATACTTACTATTTAATGTTTGTTCAGAGATTAGATTGGATGTGTAGATTAACACTTTGTGAAAATAAACATACAGACAAAATTAGGTGGGAGAATGTTAAAGAAATAATTTGATTTTTTCTTAAAAAAAAGAAAACTGTCAACATCACAATTTAAATATATTAGGTACAAATGAAGTTTATCTCTTTTAAATAGTAAATCACTCAGGCAAAATATTATTTCCATCAGAAAGTAATAAATATCTAGATGAAAGTTTTTTTGAAGAATTTTATTTAAATGGATACACATACAAACACAGGAAATGTCTTGCACACATTCCACACATTCGTCTAATATAACAACATTTATATATATATATATAAGATC
>NC_068993.1:2206165-2208916 GCF_001194135.2 Octopus bimaculoides
TATATATATGTATAAAAAACACATATGAATATATATAAATATACATATACATACACACACACACACACACACATATATATGTATCCACGTCCATACACATATGAAAGTATATTAAATATCATATAGAATAAATACTTGATTTACTGAAATCATCTCTATTTACTCTAACATATAATTTGTTCGCAATTGTGACCATCACCTGGGAAATAATGTGTAGACTTAGGATCTCTCCGAGAACCGAAATATCATAAATGAAACGAATGATTGTCTAGAGGGAAGAGGAAAGCTTTCGACACGTGTTTCAACGTCAACAAACGTCATCAGGACAGTGTTTTCCCGACCTTGTTTTCAGTAGACAGAAATACGCTGACGAAATAGATATGGCACGAAATTAAATTAACTTATAACTCTTGCACATACATACACATATACATACGCACACACATGCATATACCTAAATATGGGTGTGTGTCTGTGCATGCTTATAGACATATGCATGCATGTATATTAACAACACATGCATACATATATAAATTCTGTTGGTCGCCATGTACATTGAATCTGTTCTTGCATGTGAAATATGTTAGCTGCGCCATCACTGTTGCCACCTTCTCAATGAGGACAAACTTATCGATACAATTCCTCACCTTTTATCCTGTTCCTTCATTTATTTTCGTCTGCTATCAAAGTTTTTTTTCATTCTGTATATTATCATAGGTTTTCTCGTTTTATTTTTCGGTAAATCACACTAAATATTACTGCAAATGCAGACAGTTTTCCTACGCATAATATTTGATAGCATTTAACGCAAACCGTTTTCTGTTCCTTTGAATCTGATAGACACTACAGTGCATCTATTGTCTACTGCGCTAATCGTAATGATAAACCTGTTGTAGTTAGTGAGCTTCGTGAAAATAAATAAGAGCCTAGAATATCTGGAGAAGCCATGTCGTGAAAAAAAATTGCGACCAATAAAATCGTAGAAGTCTCATGTTAATAATGTGAAAAAAAAGCAACAACAATCCTCTACTACTACTACTACTACTACTACTACTACTACTACTACTACTACTACTACTACTACTAATAATAATAATAATAATAATATAATGATAATAGCATGAGCACTCAGAGAGTGCAAACCTCCACCAATGTGTATGTAAGCATATAAAATAGAGCCGCAGTGAGAGGTGAAGGAAGAGGAGATAAATGGCAAAGAGAGAATCGTATGAATGAGAAAGGAAGGAGTGATAAATAAATAATAAAGGAAGGAGTGAAAAAGCCGATAAACAGCGTTTGATGAGTGAGTATGTGTGTGTATGTTTGTGCGTGTGCAAAAGAATTATGTGAAACTGTACTTATACATGTAAAGTAAAGAAAATAAAAATCCAGAATCCTTGACCGGTACCGGATCGATTCCAAAATCTAATCCGTCCGTGCCAGTCACGAGGCCAAACAACCCTGAAAGTTTCATCCGAATCCATCCAGCGGTTCTTGGGATATCCTATCCACAGACAAACAAACAAACAAACACACACGACGGAAAACAATACCTTCGCCTTTGCGTAGGTGGAGGTAATGATAATAATAATAATAATAATAATTATAATAATAATAATAATAATAATAATAATAATAATAATAATAATAATAATAATAATAATAAGAAGAAGAAGAAGAAGAAGAAGAAAATGAATAAGACGAAGAAAGAGGAAGAGGATACTGAGGCGAGTAAGTATAAGAAAAATAAGACGGTGATAAGTAAAAGAAGAAAAAGAAACTGATGATGATAATGTTGATGATTGTTGTCATAATGATTATTAGGATTTTCATAAAAAAGTAGGGGTTTGATGACGACGATGTTAATAATTGTGGTTCTGATGGAATGGTGGATCACACCATCAATGGCGGTTATATCTATAATATCGTTGCGACTTTGAGTTGAAGAAATAATATTGTTAACAATAATGAAAATCATAATGGTGATAGTGATGGTGATAGTGATGATGAAACTGAAGACCATTATGATTTATTTCAAACAAAATTTAAACCTCAGTGGAAAGAGTAGGCTTTACTTTCGTCCTCAACTTGAAATTCTATTCTATAATGTATTTTTCTTTTAAATTTCGACAAAACATTGATACTCATACTAACATAAATGATTGAAGATATGGACACATCTGTGACAGAGAAACAGATTAAATAACGTCTGTTTGCTAAAGAAGGACAGTAAAACTCTATCGCCTTAAATAATCACCATTAATCAAACAAGATTCGCCTGATTGGTAAGAGAAGAGAGAGTTTGTGTAACTCTACGACAATCTCTTGCCAAAACAGGAATATCTAAACAGATATATTACATCAGCCAAAATTACTCAATCAGTTCGTTCCACACAACGTTAATATTACGAATTAGCTGATGATTAAATGACATGTCATTTTAAATCCTGAAATAATAAATTAGATAACGGCGCTAAGAAATTTCACCCCCCACTCTCTCTCTGAGTCTTTCTCCCCTTCTCGCCTGTCTAATTCTAGCTTATCCCACCCCCGCCTGTAGAAATTTTAATTAACAGCTTAATACTGAATATTTCCCTGTCTTTCTAAATAACGATCATACATATTTCTCTATCTTTCTATTTTGTGATATTTCTCGATAAATATGGAAGTTGATAAATATATATTCTGAAATAGAAATTAGTATTTACGCACAAATACGCATTTGTATACTTTGAAATACGAATATGTATG
>NC_068993.1:2209144-2215752 GCF_001194135.2 Octopus bimaculoides
CCTATAAGTTCTGTCCAAATTTTGAATAAAGAAAACAAGTGATCAAGTGTTATATTTAATTGAAATTTAATCATCAATGTACTTTCTTTCATTATCTACGACATCCATCCGTCTATTTACAAGCTTTTTAATCCTATCAATATAAAACTCTTTTGGTTTCAAAGTGAAGAACTCTGAAATGTTAGTTTCGACCTCCTCCTGGCTTGCGAAAATTATGTCCCTCAAATGATTCTGTAAACTACGAAACAAATGGTAGTCTGAAGGAGCAAGGTCGGGAGAATAAGGTGGATGAGGAATATTTTCCAACCAAGCTTCTGTGATGTGATCTTTGCAGTGTGGGGTCACGCATTGTCCTGATGAAACATCACTCCTTTTCGATTCCTTAAAGCGTGTCTTTTTTTCTTCAAACTTTCTGGGAGACCCGTAACCAGCAGAAATGAGGAAAACATCGCATATGTGCGTGCAGGTTTTATAGGAAATCGACAAATCACCATCCATGAGTTATCAGAGGATGTGTATATTAATTACGGTTCAGTCTATTATCACTGAAGGTTTGGGCATGAAGCGCGTGTCTGCCAAGTGTGTGCTAAAACTGCTTTCAGCAGACCCAAAAGACGGCACTCGGGTTTTCGCCGCACAAGTTCTTGATTCTATCGAGAACGATGAAAATCTTTTGAAAATTGGCTTAGGGCCCTGGGAAGTTATTGCCCAGCTTTTGGCAAGAATTGATGCAGATTCCCTGCTCAACTTTCTCTGTCATGGTCTATGAGACGATCACACGCTACACACCTTCCTTCGAAGCACTGCTGTAAACAGCGGAAGTGAGCAAGAACGTTAAAAGTTAGTGCACATGCGCAGCTGACTTCAAGGTCAATCGGTGTCATGCGGCTTTACTCTGTGCTTTAGCTTCGTTAGTATGGCAACAGTCCGGATACTTATTGATCAGAACACTTATGTATGGAGGTATGTGTATGGATGAAGGCTTTCGTGCGAATGTGTATTATGTTGACTGTATGCATTGTTTGCTACAAATGTGTAATAGTGATACAACAGCTGTATATTGAGCGTATGTGTTAATTTCAGTGTAATCGGAGGCCCTTCGCTCCAATGGTACGATTGGTTCCACTGTAAGATGTGAAAACATTGCAGGTTGCGTAGAGATCAGCATTTGTTTCAATTGTCGACAATACATGACTAATATTTTATCTTATCATCATTGGAAATGTTACAGACAAAGTCGACATTAGCAGGGTTTGAAATCATAATAGAACATAAAATACCACGAGGTATTTTGCACGATACTCTGTTGATTCGGCCATAGCATTACTCTCTCGATTCACTTCGTAAAATATAAAAATACAGTTGAAATATTTATAAAAATGAAGTCATTGAGGAAGAGGAAGAAAGGAATTGCAGACGTAGAGTTACATATTAGTAGTAAAGTGACAAAGAGAGAGCAAGTGAGGGAGAGAGAGAGAGAGAGAGAGAGACAGGGACAGAGATGAAAGGAAGAGGATGAATGTGTATGTAGACATGGCGGGGAAATGATGGAATGAAATGAAGAGAATAAAATAAAGCTGTGTTTATGGCAAGAAATGACAACAATGTAGAAAGTAAATAAAGAAAAGGAAAATAGTTTATTGAATCAAAAGTGGAGAAAGTGTAAGAGAAGCGACTAAAATAAGTGGATTGAGAAGAAACAGAGTTTGCTAGTTACAAACAGAAGACTTGTAGAGTAGAAAAGTAAAAAGAACAGGAAGAAGGATGTGAGAGACAAAAAATATACAACAATTCCATTGAAAAAGTTATGAAATAAATAAATTGAACAAAGTTTTGATGTATTTTGATGTATTTTGTGCTTAAATTTATTTCTACAAACATCGAATTTACTTTTCAAGTATTTTTTCTTTCAATCTATGTTGTGCACCTTTTCGTTTCAAGTCTTTGTTGTTTCTATAAATTGAAGGCTTCAGAACAGGATGTAGTTCACATGTGGCGGATGTGAGTGGCTGAAACAGTGAAGAAGAAAATAGTCTTCCGTTTGTACACAATCGCAAACAACATGGAAGGTAGAGCTTGCAGAGAGTGAGACAGAGATAAAGAGAGAGAAAGAGAAAGAAACGGAGAGACAGAGGAAGACAGAGTCATAGACAAAGAGGGAGAGGGAGAATATTTTCACGGCGTCTTCTCTTTTTGCTTCGTCTTGCTTTGTTGTCAATGTTTACTGATATTGATACAGCGTTCCTTTATTGTATTTTTCATCGACATCACTACCGTCTTAGGTATTATTATTATTATTATTATTATTATTATTATTATTATTATTATTATTATTATTATTATTACTACTATCATTATTATTATTGTAATTATTATTGTTAAGGCGGCGAGCTGGCAGAATCGTTAGCACACTGCGTGAAATGCTTAGCGGTATTTCATCTGCCGCTACGTTCTGAGTTCAAATTCAACCGAGATCGACTTTGCCTAAACCTCCGAAAAACCTAAATAACTGTTTTTATGCGCTTCTACTTAACATTGGTAGGTTGACGTAACGTGAATACCGCACCTTCCCTCTATAACCCTCTCTCCATTTGTGGAGATACCCTGCAAATATAGAATGAGATACACACACACACACACACACACATATATATATATATATATATATATATACTTACAAACATATATACGTTTCTACTAGGTGGGTTACCTGAGCGGAATCACACACGCACACACATACGCAAACACATACACACATACAAACGCAAACACACACATGTATGTGCATACATTTACATACACGCACATACATGCATACACGTATATGTCTAAATAACAAGTGCATATGCATACGTGTATGTGTCTGCATTTGTGTATATATATGTATTCATGCTTCCATGTATCTATCTATCTATATATGTATATGTATGTGTGTATATATGTAAGTAAGTGCATTTCAACATCGAAGCCTCCTGTACTCGTTAGTTTTTTTTTGTGAAAGTAAAATTTTTACTCATCAGATTAATCGGAACGATTATATATTATAAATTTACACGGTTTCTCTCCACCGTAATCATACGCTTTCTCAAACGCTTCTTTCGATAAAGTCGAATTATTAATCGCACACACACGCACCCACACACACACATACCGACTCTCAAACACACTCACAGCAACACATACTTAAGCAGGTTTCATACACATACAGATATTTCTTCTTCATATTTATTTTTACATTCTGTTCCTTATCTTGACCTTGCGGCCAATTTCGTTGACAACCAATACTGTATTGGCTGTCAATACCTGAGGGATCTCAATAATTTCAGCCCTGAGGTCAATGAAATATTGGTTTATTTATATTGTATTATACTTGTATTGAACGTTTCATGACCCGCCAGGACAAAGTGCTACGGGATGTGTGTTGATATTGAGTATAAGCTGTCATTTATTGGGTTTCTGCAAACATTAAAAACTGAAGTGATAGAAAAGAGGATAATCTGTCCATGAAACCGAAACCAAAAATCTGTATTATATCATATAACACATTATAGAGCAATATTTTTAGTGTATTTGGTAAAAGCTACTGCCTCGCCACAACTGGTTCGCGAAACAGCTACGGTAAGGGATACGTACATACATACATATATATATATATATATATATATATATATATATATATATATATATATATATATATATATATATATATATATATATATATATATATATAGATACATACATACATACTAACATATATGTATATATATATATATATATATGTGTGTGTGTGTGTGTGTGTGTGTGTGTGTGTGTGTGTGTGTGTAGATATGCATATATACATATAACAAGCAAACTAGCTAGTCAAGAAAATCTGTATAAGAGATGACAGAAGTATTTATATTGAAGCGTATTGTTTATGGGAAATACTGAGAAAAGTTGCAAATGCGTCAGTCAATATGTGTGTGTATGTGTGTGTTTGAAATTAAAACAAGATTAAGTTTTTAACATAACTAAGAATAATTTTATTCTGTGTTTATACGTATGAAAAATATTAAAAAAAAACATATTAGCATCGCTTTTCACAAAATAAATTCTTTCGTACCATAGTTCAACTGAAAAGTTATATTGGTGGACATATTTTTAAGTTGAGTTTCACATATATCAGATAAGTAAACATATTGTCACGGTGGTGCACCAGCATGACCGCAGCCACTTGGCTGAAACACATAAATAAATAAAAAAATATACGTGCACGTGTGGGTGTGTGGTAAGAAGTATGCTTCCCAAGAACATGGTTCCAAGTTCGGTTCCACTGTGTAGCAACTTGGAGAAGTGTTTTCTCCTATAGCCTCAGGCTATCCAATAATACAACTACTGTCACAACAAACGTAGCGCCGAAAATCCATAATGTAACTGGATATACATGATCGAGATTTAGGCTATGCTGAAAGATTTTCAGTGAAGTGTAGATTCTACAGCATACAAGAGTTTACAATATAGCCTCAAATATCTCTGCAGCAAATCCTTGAAAAGATTCTAAGAAGAACGACAACAACTGTGGCAATAACATTGTATATTTAATACAAATAAGTTTTCGAAAGTCTGTTTCCATTAGTTGAGCTGCCAGCACATTTTACAGAAGGAATTCTCACAGAATTTCAAGAAAACAACATAAGATATATACTTAATATGAACAGGATATTATATTTTAAGGTCTATCTATAGAAATAAGGGACCAATTACTCTTGAGTGATAATATTTTCGTATATAGGGAGATAATCAAATATAAATGACCCAAAACATGACAACTGGAAACAATTTCTCTATCTTAGAATCTCGATTCTTTAAAGATATGTTTATTTCCAGCATTGAAGAGTAACACAAAATGATGGAATTATTTTCCGAAATGATTTCTTAAAAGGATATTCTTTGATAATTTTGTTGTCATTTGCTTGACTATAAATTTCTTGAATGTTCCTTTTACTTTTGTTTATTCTGTACACACACACAGAGCAGCACATTCATATACATATATACATACACATATGAATGAATACATAGTATGTATGTATATATGTATATATATATATATATATATATATATATATATATATATATATATATAAATATATACATATATATCATGCATATATATCATATATATATATATGTACAAGCAATATGAATATACATACACATGTATGACTATATGCTTATATCTATGCATATATATATGTGTGCGTGTATGAGTGAGTGTGTGTGTGTGTTTGTGCATATATGTATGGGTGTATAATGACTGTGAATGCCAGATTAGAATGCAATATTTTCCTAGAGATGAAGAGGGTAACCTTATATATATTATTCTAACACAAAATATCCATTAAAGCAAACAAACTGATTTTTTTCTTCAATTTCACATTTTTATACATTATTTCATAACATTGTTGTTGTGTTTGCTTCTGTTTTGTTTTCAGTTTCTTTTTGTGATAGGTGAAAATGTCAGCGTTTTCTTGCTGCTCTTGTTTCGGTCTGTACTATCATTTGTGTGGTGTTGCTTATACTGTACTTTTTTTTGTTTTGTTTTTGCTGTCAATCAATATGATCATGACAGTGATATGTTTCTTATTTTCAGAGTAAAGAATCTCCGAGATATTCAAGACAATGGATCTCTCCCTATCTCGGCCGTTGTATTTATCAATGAAATATAGCTTAAAGGGTGGAAATAACAAATAACAATTCACGCAAGAGGTACAGAGAAAACCGAACACGTTGTCTTTGAATGTAACGATGGAATGTTTTACAATTTATAAACTGCTATAAGTAACGTATTTTATAATTTTTCTATTTTATCAGAACTGACAAAATTAATACTTCTATGTTGAAAATAAAGTTAAAATATTCATATAGGCGAATGAGAAGGAATAATATTTCAAATAGCAAATGGTTGTAGAAAACGTATCCCTGTAGTTTCACAGGGATTCACGATAAAAATGGTGAAAGCAAAATTTGAACTTATTGCTTTGCTCTTGTAAAATTATCTGCCAGTTTAACGTCACAACCACATTTATATTCTATGCATCTATAAATCCTTAGATGAAACAACGGAGGAAATAAAAATCAATAGAAAGTCAGTTCAAAATTTTATTGGGTAAAATAAATAGGAGAAGCGAACTACAGCGACTCATAAAAATGGGTCGTATATAGAAACATCGCTGTTCATTATTAAGAATATTGGTAGAAGCTGCCATTAGTAACGAGGAGGTTGGAATCAGTGAATTCAATCCTATTTGTGTAGTATCTCTGCGTAATTGGCCTTAGATGTAGAAGAGGATATCTAACGTCCAAATGAATGGGTTCCTTGTAAGAGACGCAGTAAAAGTACTACGCATTAATTAGGTGCAGATATAAGCAGCAAAACTGTCACTTACTATTTACAGTATGGAAATTCATTTCGGAAAATGATAGGGTTTTACAGAGGTGTATTTCACAGTCTGTTTCACTTACCGCGTTTCATGTATGCAGGTATGTGTGTATATGTGTATAACTGTACATAACTACATATTACATAGAAACATATGCATATATATATATATATATATATATATATA
>NC_068993.1:2217007-2224406 GCF_001194135.2 Octopus bimaculoides
ATATATATATATATATATATATATAATATACGCTCGGTACGCGTTGGTGTGGTTGTGCGTGTCTGTGTGTGCTTGTGTGTGTGTTTGTTTGGGTAGATTATGAAATTCCTTTTGTGTACTTTAAGACTTGTCAGGCGGTAGAGTGAACTATAAGGCGAAGGTTCCATTCAAGACATATTACGACACGTTTGAAGTTACTTTCAGTTTAGAGTCACCCCATCAGTAACGATAAACTTAAATTAACATATATTTATATGAAATAAACAAATGATACAAAACTTGCGTTTATCATAATTTTCTTTACATTTGCTCTGTATATCATAAACAGTAATACTATTAGGTCCAGTAGTAACCACACCAGCTCTCTGTATATGGGTTAATGGGAACCGCTTCTAATATTAAGACATGTTTGCCTGGAGACGAACAACTTATAGCAATAATAGAGTATTACTTATCATTAAGGAGTTTAAAGAAAGGGGCGTGTTATATAATAAACTACACCTAGTACGAAGTTAGAGGAAATACCAGATCGGATATAAAAGAAAGGAACAGTAGGGAGTAGTCTAATGATTAGCAATATGGGATGTTATATAGGTGGCGTTGATATTATTTAATTAGTATAATCATCATTGTATGAATCTGGTAATACACTCCGGACAGCAGTAACGGGTTAGAGGTTTGGATAGTGTGTTCCATTTATTATTTAACATATATATTTCATTTGAAATAATGTGTTCAAATATAATTGCAGTTCTGGAGTGTAATCATTTTTCTAGTCACACAACAAATTGTCTTTGGACCTAATGACTTAGATCAGATCTGACAACAAAATAACGAGAATATCATTGTTGCATCGTGAACTCGTTCGTAAAATGTTTTGCTATAAATGATATATATATATATATAAACACAATTAGACCTATCAGAATGAAGAGCAACATTATGAAGATGGTAAGCATAATCAATAAAAAAAACCTTAATTCTTTAACAGTATGGATGTTGTAGAGAAGAAGTATCTAATTCAATAAGTGGGCATCACATCTACGTAAAACAATAAAGTCAAATAGCAAACGAGGAGAAAGAAAATAATGAAAATGAAAAATGTTTGCAGTTAATGTTAAATTATATCGGATTACTATCTCTTGGGAAATTTCCTGTGACTTGTTCCTTAAATACATGAGTTTAAGAACTTTTCATTTCTTTTTCCTGACACAATCTTTCACAATCTTCTAAAAAACGGTATATACTGTTTATTGAATTATTTGTTAGTGAATTCCTGAAATATTTGCAGAGAGATTCTTGTGATTTTATAGTTTTGATACTTTCTTAACCTCGCAATTATCTCATACACACTACAATATATATATATCGGTCCATTTCTAATTTAATATATTTCTACAGAGCATATACACATACTTATAAGCTTTACGGATATCTATCTATCTATCTATCTATCTATCTATCTATCTATCTATCTATCTATCTATCTATCTATCTATCTATCTATCTATCTATCTATCTGTCTGTCTATCTATCTATCTATCTATCTATCTATCTATCTATCTATCTATCTATCTATCTATCTGTCTGTCTATCTATCTATCTATCTATCTATCTATATATCTGTCTGTCTGTCTGTCTATCTATCTATATGCATATTTACACATACAAACACAAACACACACACACATATATATGCGTATATACATATATATGTATACATACATACGTACACACACACATAATATATATATATATATATATATATATATATATATATATACGTATGTACGTATACATTTATGTAGCGGTTCTCGTAGAATATAGAATAACTTCAATGGAATAACATAATATAAAGTGAAATGCTAACTTTATCTATTTCTTCACCGAGAGATGGCGATACTGAAAGTTAGTGACGGTGACAAAGTCACTCAGCTAATTGCTGTTAATTCAATGTCTTTAACTAAATCAATTTCGTCTTACATCCACATCAAATGCTATTATTAAACCTACTATTTCTAGCAGTGGAACCAAATCAACATTTGTTAATAGTAATATTGCATTGAATCTTTCTATTAAATAGGAATAATGGCGGGCAAGGTTTTCGGTTCTTCTTCGATATTAGGTTAATGAGTTTACGTTAGCTAAAGGGAGAATTTTACATTTAGAAAGCAGAGAATGTAATTAGAGGAAGGATTAGACAAAACAAATGAGACATTAATTTCTTAAGTAAAGGAAGTGAATCGGGGAGAGTGACAGCGATGATATATATATATATATATATATATATATATATGTAAAGGCTATGATACTGTGTGTTCATGAAGCTGTGCGCATTATTTATAGACGTGCCTGTGTACTTGTGTGCGTGTGTGCGTGCGTGTGTGCGTGTGCGTATGTTTGTATGTATACTTGCATATATAAAATAAGTAATAAACATATAACAAGAATACACAATGTTAAATAAAACGAACATATATAAAGACTATATGAACATATTTACACACTCACATGTAACATCGTACGTCTCCATACATAGCGTCATACGTCTATTTTCTTTAACTTTGCTTCTGGAGACTGAAGGAGATTGAAAGAGTGTCTAAATGTACTATATTTATTCCTTAATGTTATAGTATAGTTAGAATACAGATCAGAATACGTACTTACTTTATATTTTGTCATTTTATTCAATTTAAGCTTTCGTCTGGATTCAGGAGTCGTTGTTTGATGAGGAATTTTTAAAACAGATATAAATATAGAAGATATAGAAAAAAGACAAGGAAAGTAGATGCTTTATTTGAAAAGAACAAGAAATATGTAATCACAATACAATATTTCAAATCATTGCCGGTCACAATACACTCTTCTGGTATTTGGCTCTTTATTTCGGGCAAATCATATTTTGAACCTGAAGTTATCTGAAATACATGAAGAATTCTATTTTCTGAGTTTTCTCATTTCTTAAAACTTGATACCATTCGTATCAGTTTTTCGTCTAACGACACTGAGTATCTATGCGTTTAGTTCGTATTTTTTCTCCGACAAAAGCCTCAGACTGCGCTCTTAAAAGCTCCTATCCTTGTCGATGTCGGCGATATCTGTCAGTCTCTTCTCCCAGTGTAATCCGACGGATAGAGGGGGAAAACGTTGCCCCTCAGGAAAATTATAATAATAACGATAATGACTTGCGGAAGGAAATTCAAAGGCTTCATTAATAAAGCCTTTGAATTTTCATTCGCAAGTATAATCGATAAGCCTCTACCCCAAACCTTCAGGCTCTGTCCCTTTAGTAGAAAGGATTATTATTATTATTATACATACATACATACATACATAAATATGCGCACACATACACACACTATATGTTTATATATAGTGTGTTTGTGTGTGTGTTTGAGTGTGAGTTCCTACTATTAGATATATGTTTAGTATGTTAACTGCCTCCCTAACATTCCAACAATACAATGTGACTGCAGAAAAGTTTCCCGTCAAACAAATTAAAGTGCAGAACTAAATGGTCAAGGGAGTAAAATAATAGATCAAAGCTTATTACTGTCTTGCTAATTTCTATAGTAGATATGACGGTACCCAGAATCAACTTCAAGATGTCACTGTGCATAGCATCCTTCTCATTTTGAAAAGCTGACATTTGACTCATTTCGCTAATAAAATTTCATTATATCGAAACCTTACTTTCTTATAAACAGATAAAAGGAATTTAAATTTGGCGTCTGAAACAATTAAATTTACTTGGTCTTCATTGTTGAACGACGTCTTATTGACTCCGTCACTCGATCGATTTCTCTTTAAAAGTAGATTGATAAATAATTTTCAAGGCGTACATATATATATCTAGTTCAAGAGCAACTCAAAATGTTCACCGAAATTAGATTTAGATAATTTTACTAATATTATTCGCTTGTTTATTATTCAAGAGGTTCTCATTGCTGGAATGGTAAAATAACATTTGGAATCGGAATTTTTCTGCCATCATTTCTTGCTTCATCTCTTGGGAAAACCTTGAAACTTAAAGATGACTTTGGGCTATTTAAACCAAATTTACTACATCAACGAATGATTATAGCCCTTATAAAATCTTCCATGAGATTTTTAAATTGTTTATCATTAGGAATGTTAGCAGGAATGCTGTATAATAATTTACCAATTCTAATTAAGAAAACGTCAATTGCCCTTCAGGTACAGCAGGCTTAACTTTATTTATTCGTCTCAGGATTGTAGCTGAAATTGTTATCCAGTTAGACATCTAAACTGCAAAGATGTCTCCATTGCAATCAAAGAGGAAAGTAAATAAAATGAATAAATAGTAAACAAGCCCTATAAAACCTAAATAGAAAATAAATTAGGTGAAGTCAGAGAGAGAATTCTGCGACGATAATGAATGTAGAAAAGAACAAAAAGGACTTTTCGTGTCTTCTTTGAACGATTTATGGTATTTCTTCATCAGATCTTTACATAATTATAGCAAATGGGAACTTGAACACAGCGGTATTTAGCTTCAGGTCACTAGCAGCAATTTACATTTTATTCTCTAGCTTCTTGTTTTCTAATCACGTAGAAAGAATATGTTTTTGAAAGTTTAAATTGGAAGAACTTCGTTTTCTAACTACCACACCCATTATTTTTTTATGTCGCCAAAAACTCACTTTCATTGGCGCCATACGTTCCTTAAATAAAGAATCTATTCAATAATTCTGTCTTGCTATTGTAAACATTTTTGCTTTCTACACTTCAAACGACTCCAAAACCTTTGAGTTTCGTAGTCTTTTCTAGATTATAAAGTCCTTACGTGCAGATAATTTCAAAAGATTTAAAAACTAAATTCAATTGGAAAGTATTTAATTTTTTTTCTTTTTTCCTACGAAAAATTGATTATATCAGAATGCTAAGGTAACTATAATTGACTCGAATATATTTTTGTTTTATGTAACCGTTTGACATATGATGATGTTGGAAATCGAAACTAATATGAAAAGAGAGAGTAAAAGTAAATTTGATAAACGTATTAAACTTAGCTTCATTTCTTTCTATTTATTTTTGTTTGTTTGAAGATAATATAGAAAGTTCACTGAGCATGAAGTTCTAAAAGTAATCTTCCCTAGTGACCAGAAGCTTTGTTATAAAAATACATGCTTTCAAGTATAACACAACATCTAATGCATTTGAACATGTTACAGGAATATTAAACAAAACAAAATAAAAACGTCCAGAGAATTATAAAAGATGTTCTATTTTTATGAATGATAGTATAAAAACGAAAATAGAATAAAAAGGCTACTTTGAAAGATTAAAACTGTATATAAAATACTCTACCTTCCTTTAAAATATTTCATTATTTTGTCGATTGGTAAATTCTTCCTACTGATTCTACTTGAGACGTCTTCTTGGTGCAGTAAAATGGAAAATATAACCAAGACTATTTATGATAAAAATAACGGTTTATTGATGTACTTCAAGTGAAAATTATATTTACATCTATTATCAAATATTACAAACATTCGTTGTTCAATGCCTTACCATTTCGAATAATTATGCCTTTCAAAATGGGTCCATAGTAACTGCAAAATGTCGTGAGTTATTCGATCGCATTTCCAGACACGTTAAAGTGCTATGTAAATGTAAATTCACGATACGGCAGTCTAAATTAACTTCGAAAGAAACTGCTTTAAGGTAATTTCAAAAGAATATATTTAAACATATTCGAACATGATAATTTGCAATCAAGGAATCCATGAACTTCATAGATGTATAATTCGAAATATGAAATATGAGCAGTTTGCAATCGATTCCACTCACATAGTCCTAGAAAGAGCAATAATAACTCTAATTGTTTAATAGGAGACGTAATATAGGCATTAGTCGAGAATGTGTTGTTCTTTAGCCCTAGGTTAATACCGCACGAGTATATCTAAGGTTAAGAGTATTCAAACCGTGAACATTCCGTATTTCGAAATCGTTGCTAGGAGTACAAAATATAAAATTCCATTCCTTTAATTAAGAATCTAGGGTGTAATTTATATAACAGATTGATCGAATGATCACTATGATACACATTCGTTGGTTATTGCATACATGTGCAACACATGAAGTCTCAGAGAACAGCAATGTTTTACAGGAGAGATGAAAGTTGTAGGTGTCTAAGTCAACACGTTACCATGTTACATTTAAGTTTGTAGGTTTCAGTCACCGTTACCATAATGTATCGGTACCATTTGTGTTCAAACGACTAAAAAAGCGCTTCATGAAGGCGAATAGAATGAATGTTTTAACTATAAATGTTCTCCTTAGTATATTTAAGAGAGTATTTTGAAGGCTGTTTCTAGTCCCCAGAAGTCTTAAGAATTGCATTATGAGATTCACTATTACCGTTCAAATTAAACAAGTGGACAGTTTTTAAACGTTTCGTCTCTAAATTTCAGAAATAAGTAATCATATAAACAACCCTAGGTTTTGAAAATCTACTCTTTTCTCTGCTTAGTTATCGTAGTGTACATCACTGTGTATTGAATACTGAGCTCGTATTCAGCTAATTGGGTGTTTATATTGACACGGTTGATAGAATCTGAAGGAAAGGAAGCAGTGCCCATGAGTATTGAGATTAACTTCACAACAAAAGACTTACTTAATCTATGCCGAGATATATATCACTGACATTAGTGTGTAACATTAACACGGTATTATCGTCATAGCTTACTTGGCACTTTCCCCCTTAATTAATGCAATTATAGGCACCTATTAATACTGTATGCATAAACGTCAGGTGTTCTGTAATTTTAAGTTAAATACTTAGAACTGAGATAACAAAGAAGCTTTTAATCAAGGTGTCTTCTGAAGTTAGCTAACTTTCATATAGAGTTAGCTTTATCGGGATACTGCTCGGTATTTCTGTGTGTGAATATTCGTGTAAGATCATTCACTCTCTACATTGAAGGAACTTTATAATAGTACACACATACACACATACACGCGCACACACGCACACACACACACACACACATACACACACACACACACATACGTATATATATATATATATATATATATATATATATATATATATAGTTATGTATTTCATATATGAATGTATGCATGTGTGTGTGCATAAGATAGAGGCTCACACAGGCCAAACGACCCACCTACATACATACATATATACAGAGACCCATACAAAATGTACAATAACTTCCAGACTTTAAAAATTAAGTCCTGGGCTCTATTTGCTTCACTCAGCTCTCCAAATCGGTTGCCCCAGCATGGCTGCAGTCTAGTGACTGAAAGAACTGACAGATAAATGATATATGTAGTGTGTATATTACGATTAATTACATTTATGCAATGTTTACGCAACAATAAGCATGCATATGTGTATATACATACATAT
>NC_068993.1:2224680-2228936 GCF_001194135.2 Octopus bimaculoides
ATATATATATATATATACATATATAGATATGCATACATATACATACACACACATATATTATATATATCTGCGTAGATGTATGAATGTATATGTGTTCGTGCTTGTGAGAATGTGTGCGTCGTGCGTGTGTCTCTGTGGCGTTTCATGTCAATTTCCATGTGTTCATCTTTATAGTAATTCCGAAATCCGTATTTAAGTAGTGTTTGTGTAGCGGTGTGTTAAAATCAGTGAACAAGAATTTAGAATGAAAAGAAGTAACTTAGTTAAGGTTTTAATGTGTATTTACCAAATGAAATGTAATTTATTCACTAATTTGAAGCGCAGAGATGTTTAAAGTGAAAGTGAGAAAGTACATTAATATAAT
The DNA here is from genome assembly GCF_001194135.2 of Octopus bimaculoides. Lineage (NCBI taxonomy): Eukaryota > Metazoa > Mollusca > Cephalopoda > Octopoda > Octopodidae > Octopus > Octopus bimaculoides. Next base: position 2,225,045 of record NC_068993.1, read on the forward strand.
TTGATAATCAGGCAAAATAGGAAGCGTGTATAATATTAGGGTTTTGAAGGAAACTTTGAACGTTCGATTTTAAAATTTAAAGGGTGAGAATTACTGGGGGAATTTAATGTGGATCTATGAGGGTGTTAATGGAAAATGCAAACACATACATACGCACACGCATATATATACATACATTCATATACACATAAATGCATATATGTATATATATATACATAAATGTATATATGTATATATATATATATATATATATATATATATATATATATATATATATATATATATGTGTGTGTGTGTGTGTGTGTGTGTGTGTGTGTGTGTGTGTGTGTATATATATATATTTATATATATTCATACATATATAGATACACATCAGATTTCTCTCTCTATATGTATACATATGTCGCATTTTTTGTGTGATTATACGTGAATATGTACACACATTTATGAAAAAGATATAAATAAATGTGCGTGCCTGTGTATAAATATCTATGTACATACAAACACACAGACATATGGATGTGAGTATACTGAGGCAAAGATTGATAGATAGCTATAGCTATGTAAATATTATAATTCAATTGATAGTGACTTCGAATTTTTAGATGGTTAGTGGTTTATTGAAACTGCCAGGTTGAATGAGAAACACAGAAAACGCTTGACGTCAGAGTCTGTTAAATTACAAAAGATAATACTCTCTACTCAACTATAGAACTATTTTACTGCCTAAATACTCTTTACTTCATTGCTTATAAATACTATACTTATGTAAGTTATGAGAGGTGATGGTGTCAAGAAGACCCAAAGGTGTCAGGTAATAGTGAGTAAGTCTATGGGTAGACTATATTTAAGTTCCAGGTTCGGTGATTATGCGTATGAGGAGTCCAACTTAGGTCGTATGTCAGCTTGTGTATATATAAAAAAATTAACAGAATGAGATAAAAATCCATTTTTATCTTAGTCTGTTAATCTTTTATATATACTACACTTATGTATAAATATACAGGTATATACACATGAATGTAGATGTGAATGCATTCATAGATTAAAGAATATACATGCATAGATGAAAGATAATATGCATTCTCAAAATGGTAAATGTAAAATATATAAACACTAAAAATGAATCTAATTGAACGAAAAATTGCTGATGTAACTAAATGTGTGCATAGATCTGTGTGGTGCGTCGTTTGAGCGAGGTATTTATTTGATAAAACATTTCCCAGAATCCGACACGGAAAATATAAGCACGTCGTGGATACAACAAGGTATTCGAGACACGATATTGGGAAAAGAAATATTACTTGGTATTTTGCTTCTATTAATTTAGCTGCCGCTACACCAATTGCAACGATCATTTAGAAATAACTTATTCCTACATTATAACTATTACTTTATTTTTAATAAAACTCCATTCAAATTAAAAACTGCACGTATCAATAATTCTTTCGCTTCTCCCAAGTTGTTATACAACTAACCCAAACATTATGAATTGAGACTGCAGAGAACCCAATTATTGCTCAGCGGAAAGTAATTGGCTAGTTATATATACAATATACAAATAACATTTCAATTGCATTCATACGCATCATTTCAACTTCCAACTAACTCCTTTCGATACGTGCGCATAGATGTTATGAGCGCCAATCGAACTCAATGGTATTCCATTCATCGGGTTTATATGTGATTCCACAGGAAAAATAAAAGTACAAACAACATGACTTAGATTGGTGAACTCTATACAGAATTCGATCAAATACTGGAAGCAAAACCCCTGCAAACCATGCACTACAGAGCCATGCAATCAGAATGTATGTATATGTAAATGCACACACATACACACACACACACACACACACACACACACAACCACGCATACACACGCACACACTCACTCACTCACACACACGGATGTATGTATGTAGAGGCATATGTATGTATGTATTATGTTTGTGTGTGTGTATGAGAAATGAGATGACAAAGAAATAAACGATTAACTTATGAATTTCAAAAGATTGCAAATGTCTCTGCTAAAAGATGTAGTGGACTCATTGTGTGTGTGTATATACGTATGTATATAAGGAAAAGCATTACCTATGACAAAGCAAACACATATGTGGGATATGGAAACCAAGGGCCTAAAATGTCTATAAATTTAGGTATATCCAGATTTAGATGAAGTTTAATTAGATCTAATATTAAAAACGTTTGTACACACACTCACGCAGGCGCACTCACATACACACATATGCACGCACATACTAAACTATAAGGTATTACTCAAAGCATTCAACAATGAGTGAGCTGTATCTTATAACAGAAACGGCTGTAAGGTAATGAACCTGCATAATATAATCTTTTATTCGTTTGTCATTTCATTTTCTTGTTTCCTCTGAAGTATGCGTATATTGAATTCTACATCATGATATTCGTATCGTAATGCCACGATAAATTAACATAAAAAATGACGTGCCGGGAATGAAAAAGTCAAAGAAGGCGTGTGTGTTTGTGTGTGTGGGGGGTTATACTTTCATTGATGCAGATTTCTTAATAACTTGATGCGTATAGAAAAGGTTTGCGGTGGGGTGAAGGTAATGATGATAATGATGAGGATGATGATAATGATGATGACGATCGTGATGAAGACAATGATCATAATGATGTCATAATGATTGTAATGGTGACGAGGATGATACTTTTTGATGGTGATGGTCATAATGAGGATGATGATGATGCTGATGATGATATGACTAGGATGATGATGATAATTATGATAATTATGTTAAAGATGACGATGATGATGATGATGATGATGATGATGATAAAGATGATGGTGATAATTATGATGATGATTGTTATGAGGAGGTTGATAATCGTCAACATCTCATTAAAAAGCGTGAGCTTGTTTTAAAAGAGCAGATTGTTAAAAAGGTTTCGCTATGTTTATTTTCTGACTGATGCACTCTTGTGTACTCTTGTGTACTCTTGAGTGCAACACACGCACTGCACTTAGACACACAACACATACACTGACACACAGACACACACAGACACACAATCATAGATATACGGGTGTGTGTGTGTGTGTGTGTGTTTATGCGTCTGTGTATGCAACGATATGTGTGATTGTACGTGTGCTATGATATGTGTGAGTGTGTGTGTGTGTGTGTATGTGTGTATGTGTGTGTGTATTCATGTGTACTATGTTATGTGTGTGTGTGTGTGCGTGTGTGTGAGTGTGTGTGTGTGTGTACTCATGTGTGCCATTTTATGTGTAGGTGTTTGCAGCTGCAGAGAAAGAAAATATCGTGATTACTACGTCTCCTAATAAGCCTTTCAATATGTCTTCTCTCCCAGGCATTCGAATTGTTACCATTTACCAATATCAGAATTTAATAGTGGTGCACAGTTCTGAACCAATTTATTAATAAAATCTAAAAGCTGAACATCGTTTAATGATACTGTTATATACATCTTTGCCGTCAGCAAAGGGCACGATATCACTAACAAGAATATGGAACAAGATAGACGTTGTTCTCTGTTCTTGCTTTTTTTTCCATATTTGTCTTTCTTTTTTTTGGATTTGCCAGATTTTTTCTTTTCTTCTAACTTCTCCCTTTGCTATTTCATTCAAAGTTGTGAAATGATTTTAAATTTATACACCTTTAACATACAACGATGTGTATCTGGTTTAAGAAATACTTTCCGTAATTGCTAATATACTGTGTCATGAAAAAAAGAAGAAACCAAGCACATTAAGAAATAGAATTGTATATCGGCTGGTCGAAAGTTCTTAACAACTTTTATATTCTATGAGATGATTTCACCTCATGTTCAACACTCAGCAGCATGTATGTAGGTATATATGTGTGTATGTATGTATATATATATA
>NC_068993.1:2229232-2234232 GCF_001194135.2 Octopus bimaculoides
GTAATAATCCTTATTATTATTATTATTAGTAGTAGTAGTAGTAGCGACGGGCTGCTTACAGTTTGTCGGCTCGGCGCTATAGTACAAGACACTTGCCCAAGGTGCCAAACATTGAGACTGAATCAGAAACGATGGCTTTGGAAGGAAACAAGTCCAAAGACTATATAAACTCTACTACATCTAATGAAGAGTTATTTTCTCTATATTAAACACACACACACACACACACACGCGCGCACACACACACACACACACACACACACACACATACACACACACACGTGCGCGCACATACAGAAAGTATTCTTTGTACTTAATGAATCTTTTTAAGTCTATATTTCAAAATAAACACTTGCAAGATTGTTTAACTTGGTCAATAACGTTCAATAAATACATATTTGTTTACGAATCACCTTTGTCTGTTTTGTCAAATTTCTATTTATTTTACATTCCATAATTCAATACCGTTTATTGGTTGGTTTCACTTTATATTCTTCGATCATTATTATCAATTTTTGCCTGAATATATAAAGTCTGCAGCGATTATTTAAATCAGATAGATATTTAGATATTAGAAAGTCAAGCTGTGAGAAAAATATTTAGAATGTAAATATATTCTGTCTATTCTGTTGATATTGTTTATCACAGAAAACCCCTCTAATAAATACCTACTTTTATTTATTACCCGTACGTTTCTCAACATTCTATATTTGAATGACAAAAATGACCTGTTCTGCTTGATTTGTTAATATTTGATAACTTTGTTTCTAAATCTCGAAGTGACTTTTGATAAGAATAGGATTAGCTTATATGAATAAAATAAGCACTAAATACGTATAAGAAGGGAATTGTTTCGTTAAAAATATAATATGAAGGAATTTTTAATGCAAGTCGCAGATTTGACTGTATTATCAAGAAGCTTTACAGCTACGTAATTTCGGTCTTAATTCATTGTGTGCCATCTTCGGCAAGTAGCTCCTACTACTGCCCCAGGTCAAACAATATCTATCTATCTATCTATCTATCTATCTATCTATCTATCTATCTATCTATCTATCTATCTATCTATCTATCTACCTACCTACCTACCTACCTACCTACCTATCTATCTATCATTTATGAATTCATTTCTACACACCTACATGGGTCTGTTGTTGATTGATAGCTTGTGTATGTCTTTGTATGTTTGTGTCAGTTCATTTGCATATTATATTGTGTCGGTGTATATATGTGTATAGTTTCATGTGTTTGATTATGCGTGAGTGTGTTTCTCCGTATATTTGTCAGTGTTATTTTGCCTTACAAATAAATTAAAATTCTCACGTAGATGTAAAGAAATGTATTCAAATCATAATGCTTCGTTCATAAGTTCACGGCATTAAATGATCCATTTTAACCCCATTTTAACCCTGTCCCGTTTTCAAGATTAAAATTAGTAGAAAAATCTATAACTCCATCCAATACGTGCCAGAATTGTCTTAATGCATTTAAGTTCAATCGTACCGATGAATACAATGATCACATATTCATAATCACTTGGAGAATATAGAATAAAAGATAACTTGCACAAGATATTTAAACAGAAATATTAAGACAAGTGAAATGGCAATTCAATAGCATTTTTTACTCATTATGAATAATATTTGTTTTCCTCGAATGCATAGAATGCAGATATAAAAAGAAAGAATGTATGAAAGTTTCTAACTTTCTAGAATTTTAAAATATAATTTAATCGACCATTGAGAAACATTTAATGCTTTCATCGCAAGAGATTCCTTCAGTAATATACGCTAATCTTAATAGGATATTCCCAAACAATAATTGCTGAGAAAGAATCTGGCAACGATAGCTCTTATCTTTTCATTGTTCTTGTTACCATGGCTGCAGTCCACATAATTGTGGTTACGACTATTTCTACTATTTGTTCCTTCTTTTGGCGTCGTAGTTATTGTTGTTGCAATTTCTTTTACTTCCTAAAGCTGTTGTTGCCATAATTTTGCGGCCGTTGTTGGTGCTATAATTGTAATCATATTCACTGTTGCATTTATCATAAGGGATCTCTTCTCGTCTCTTTCTCAACATGCCTGTATGTCTGTTTGTGTGCATGTACACATTACTAATGCTTTTAAGTCATCACATAGTAGAGTGCAGCCATTGAGAAATATTTGTAATCAATATATTCATTGGTAATCAATAAAATAATCCTAATGTGTTTGAATAGTTTGACCTTCCTCTTTCGAAAGAAATGTTAAAGCGTTTCAAGTCCACAGATATTGGCAGCGCTTCTCGTGGCTAAATTATGTAACTTCTCTAACGGTAAATACACTTGTCGTGTATTTATCCCTTTTAACTTAAAGCTGCGGGCAATACTATCCATAGGTGTATAACTATTCTATCTCTTATTTCGACTGTCAACACATTGACTTCCAATTCCCAAATGCTTAAAATGAAACTGCTTCGGCTAAAAGGTACACAACCTCTTTCTCCCTCTCTCTCTCCCTCTCTCTCTGAATCAAGCTAAAGTCAAGCAAGTTGAAAAGAGAGCTTGTGAAGTGACAAAACGGAGATTTGTGTCATACAAAATTCCTGTGAATGAATATTTCTGTAGATGAAATTTCGTGTAAATCTCAATGTAGAAATCCAATGGATCTTTCTCCATATAACATATTTTCTTAACGGTGACCCCACAGTTACAGTAGATCGACAAGATCAGTAAAGTTTCGGGCTTAATTCAGTTGCATCACATCGTGTTCTAAGTTCTAAGAGAGAGAGAAAACTTGTCATTGCCACAATAACATTACCAAAAATAATGGAAAGACTGAAATTTGAAAACATGTCCAAAACATACATATAAATGTAAATATAGAACTTATTTAGCATGAAAACACTCGAATAAAACAGAATTCTTCAAAATATTTAGATACAATGTTCTCACGTTTACCCTTTTATGTCAGATTAGTCTACGAAACGTCAAACCTCATTCATTTCGCCAATAGATTACTTGATAAAGGACTATTTAAGAGAAATATGTTCCTTAATTTTGGAAAACATCTGTGCTAACAGGAATCCTTAATGATCATATGAATTGTTTCAAATTGCTGCATGATACATGTGACTGTTCGTTTATTATAATAGAGACTGTCAGAAGTGACTAAGCTAATATTACATGTATTATTTACATGGCTAACATAAATGTAAGGTGGGTATTTAATATGCTGATTACGTTTATGAAACAAGTCTTACGCTAACCCAATTATGGTAGCTATAAATCACAACAGTGACGGCGTTATGAGTCTGTTGATATGTTATAATCTCTCTGCTTACATTCTTAATTCGCATGTTTAACAACAGCCCAAAGCCTTTGTCGTGTCATTCTTCACGGTAATGTATATTTGAAGAGTAAAGGTAGCAATTTAAGTTGTACACGTATATGTACACACGTATAGGTATAATTATCTGTCTGCACATTCATACAAACATACATACGTAAATATACTTCTACACTATTTGTGAAAATTTCTTGACTGTTGATCGAATAAACGATCCAAATGATTGCCTTCTATCCCATCATGCCGTTGTAACATAACTTAAATTAATAAAAGTAAACAAAAAAATAGAACAGCGAATAGTAGAATCTACGAGAGAAACCTCTAATATGATCAGTTGATCTGCTGGAAGTAACATACACATCGTCCTCAAATAACAAACTCCCCTACTCCACTAACTCTCCCTCTCTCTCCTATCACACTGCTGCACAGACGAAGACAATCATTATTTTGTTTCTCCTTTGAGTATCTCTTGATAAGATGGCATTTACAAAATTGTCTGAAGCAACTCTACCAAAGTTTATAGTTTCTATTAATTTCTGAAATACTTTGAAATGGAATGAAACATAGTAATTTGACAACACACACACACACACACACACACACAGCGGAGAATGTGAAGGAGATAATCTTACATTAGTCATATTTGAAAATATTCAAGAGAACTAGATGGAACTCGTTTGACAGTGTCAGGGACATGCGGTGCGCATAGACAACTTATTTTAAGGTACCGTGTTATAATCAGTCAAAGATATTTCTAAAATCAACACTATGAGATTAAGTTTGTCGCATTTCTTAAGAATAAAGTACCGCTGGTTTGCAGAATTGGCTATTTGTAGAACATCAAACAAATGATCACTGAACACAGAACAAAAGTGAAAATGATTTAACGAGAGGTTATTTACGTTTGGAATATTAAAAGCGGAAGTAGTGTCCAGAGAGTTTTCAGAGTTATAGCGTTGTAATTCCGATAAACTGGATGAACTCTTGCTCCAGCAAGTTTAATAGGCACGCTCCGATAAATATACAATGCAGAGCATTGTGAGAATAAACACAGATAAAACGTACTCTGTCTCAAATGCACTAGAGTAATAAAGTAAAGACCGGTAGCCTTCTGTTAACATAAATACGGAAGTGTTGGCATTAAGTGAATTCGTGCATGCAGTTAGCAAGCAGAGTGTTTGGAGAACGAGACATTTATTTTAGTTAAGACTATGAGGATGATTATAACTAAACATGTTTTAACGTATATGCACGAGATAACTGAAACAGATGGTAGTTCAGAGGATACCACACACACACACACACACACACACACACACACACACACATATATATATACATACATACATGCATACAAATGTTCATCTCTGTAAACATGCACATACGTACGCACATACACAGACACACATACACATACATATATCTATATGCATATTTTGTTTCTTGTAACTAGATTTCCATATTGTGATTTTAGTTTACACCAATGCGCCGTCAGAACCAGTTTGCAAGATTTCGGTTATTAGCAGTTATGGCTATGAATAGAATTCCCACAAATAATTTTGGCAAAAAAGAAAAAAACGATCTTCTGTAAATTTTATATATAGTTCACCAAGTGACCACTTTCAGGTGTCATTGCATACAGATACAGTGGATCTCGTTCAATAATATTGA